>NC_057713.1:83933574-83986457 GCF_004010195.1 Chiloscyllium plagiosum | reverse complement strand
AAAGACCACCTTGCTGATCTTTGAGGGGCCCTATTCTCTCCCTAGTTACCCTTTTGTCCTTAATATATTTGTAAAAACCCTTTGGATTCTCCTTAATTCTATTTGCCAATGCAATCTCATGTCCCCTTTTTGCCCTCCTGATTTTCCTTTTAAGTATACTCCTACTTCCTTTATACTCTTCTAGTCTGTTTACCCTATGCATGTCCCTCATGATTTTATAAGCCTCCATAAGGTCACCCCTCAACCTTTGATGCCTCAGGGAAAATAGCCCCAGTCTATTCAGCCTCTCCCGTTAGCTCACATCCTCCAACCCTGGCAACATCCTTGGAAATCTTTTCTGAGCCATTTAAAGATTCATAACATCCTTCATATAGTAGGGAGACCAGAATTGCAGGCAATATTCCAAAAGTGGTCGAAGCATCCATGCTTTATGTGGACGCATATCACTAACAAACATGAAAAAACCAGTTAACTATTCCCTTACGTTATAAAATTACCTTTGCTGATTGGAATCAAATAGGGCAGAAAAATAAATCATTGTCACTGTCATGAATTTTATTCATTTATTTTAACAGGAGCAGAATATAACTGCAAATGATAAGAGGGCTTCCCTGCAGACCACATGGAGAAGATAGATAAGTACATGAAGGGGAAAAATATAGAAAAATATAGAAGAAGTGTAGTCATGATTTGGAGTCGCCAGTGTTGGGATTGGGGTGTACAAAGTTAAAAATCACACAACACCAGTTTATAGTCCAACAGGTTTATTTGGAAGCACTAGCTTTCGAATCAACCACCTGATGAAGGAGCAGCGCTCTGAAAGCTCGTGCTTCCAAATAAACCTGTTGGACTTTAACCTGGTGTTGGGTGATTTTTAACCTTGAAAGTGTAGATGAAGATGTGAGCCAGGAGATTCTTGTGGACCATAATCACAGGCATGAACTAGTTTGAGCTGAATAGGCTCCAAGTAACAAGATGGGCATTTAAGCAGTAATGTGTTTAGCACAAGACATAAACTTGATAAGGGAACTGAACCTTACACTATGAATGGTTGCCCAGAGGATTGTTAATGGCCATTTAAATTTACTGCTAACACTCATTAGGGATGTCACATGGCACTTTGGTGGATAGCACATGAATTAATAGCTATCTGCTCATGTTGCTCAGCTGACTGGGAATAAAGAAGTCTTGATTTTGAGAGAAAGTTAACGTTCCATTGCATTTTAGCATTCACTTGCTTCTGAAAGTTTGATGAAATCAACCATCAACTACAACATTTAAGAGGCATTTGAATGGGTATATGAATAGGAAGGGTTTGGAGGGATATGGGCCGGGTGCTGGCAGGTGGGACTAAATTGGGTTGGGATATCTGGTCAACATGGACTTGTTGGACCAAAGGATCTGTTTCTGTGCTGTACATCTCTGTGACTCTAAATGGAAGCATTCCAAGTTTCTGACTTACCTAAGAAGTCATCAGAAGAAAGCCTTTCAAAATCCCAGACTTGAAGTACTAGGATTGCAGGGACTTTACGTTCTGTCTTATCCAGAGAAAAAATTGACTCTCTTTTGCTTATAACCATCTGTTTCTCTGCAGGTATGTAGTTGAAAGGAAAGATAAAACGCCAATTGAAGTTTCCCTCCCCAGTCAAAGAGTTGTAATGTACATCTGTTTCCTTCTTATCATCTTCTTTTCCCTTTAGCCAGCTAGAGAAAAAAATGAATTTGAAATGTTAAAAAAAATTGTACCTCAGATTCACACCATGGAAGAGAATAATGGCTCCTTTGTCTTGAGAAGAATTGGATTGCATTCCCACTTTCCAACATTTTCATGAACAAATTTAGATTATTTTGAGTGTGTGATGATTCGCAAAGAGCATAAAGAAGACTCATCTGGAATTTTGTGCTGGAATCCCTTGAAGGATCTGCAGTCAATAGTGTCCAACATTGGAAAGTCAGAGGGTTAGACTTTACTTTAAGTCAATTGGCTTAAATGGAATGGCTTAGTGACTTGAAAGTGGTCCAATGCCCTGTTTAAGCAAGCATCCTAGCTGCTATCCTCTTTACCCTGGATCTCATGCCCTGCAGCCAACAGTACATTGATTGGTTCAGGCAGTAGCTTCTTTTGATATGTGAGCAGGCCAAGAGATCGCTTTGCAAGCGGTCAGTGATCAACGATATAAATGGCAATCTGTTGCCATTTTAATCAAATCTGGGCTGTACATGCAACATGGCGATCTGCAGCCAAAGAAGAACCCTTACATAAGTTTAAGTTATTACTTAAAAATATTTTTAATTTATTTTTTGCTTTACTTGCATGTTTTGTGGGTCCAGGAGAGGTAGAAATGCCTCTGTGGGTTGTGTACAACTATTTGATATCACTGCTGCCCCAGTCCTTCCCACACAGTGCAGTTGGACATTCCATATTATCTCTTGCTCTTGGCAAAGCTGCCTTGGATCTATTAATATTCTAGGTAAAAACAATGACTGCAGATGCTGGAAACCAGATTCTGAATTAGTGGTGCTGGAAGAGCACAGCAGTTCTGCTCCTTGGATGCTGCTTGAACTGCTGTGCTCTTCCAGCACCACTAATCCAGAATCTATTAATATTCTGCCAAGTTGGAGCCAGCCTGTTTTCCAACCACCAAGTATGTGTAATTAGGTTCAGCCCTAAAAAGTGGGGTAGGAATTTGTAATGGTACAGGGATTCGTCTTGCCTTGGACATGCCTTCTACAGTTTCAGAGCTTAGAGCAAAAATGAAGACAGAAAACATTAATGATGTTTGTTCAAGGGAGAAAAGGCAGGAAAGCTTACCCAGACTGGAGGCTGAAGACCAACTTGTCACGTACGCACTTACTGAAGTATCTCAGTTCGGCAGAGGTTAATTGGGAAGGTAAAGTTAATTGCAGCAAGTTGTGTAATTAATGGGATGTAAGTGCCTTAATATTCTCACTGCCTGAACAAGACCTCACTTCTGAGGTGGGAGAAGTTTATTTTGACAGTAAATATCTGCTTGTTGGACTCCTGCCTAATTAAATCATCACAGCTTACTTCATTCCGGTCTCGTCCGGGAACAATTGTGATTCTCGGTGAGCTTCTGGTCAAGTGTTCTATGGAATGCCTAGTTTAACGTTTAATTGTGGGACTAGTGTAGATTTAGTGTTTTTTTAGCGGTACAGACTCGGTGGATAAAGGGCTCTTCTGCACTGTATAATTCTATTTTGAAAAATGTTGGTAAAATTGTAACTACATTTTAATCCCAGTTTCTAATAAAACTCCTTTTGAATTAAGTAAAGCAAATATTAACCATGTGCAGCTCTTACCCCTTGATGTAGATGTCACTTGATTTTTGACCGGTAATAAAATTCTCATCTTCTAAGATGACATCTTCTGTATTCCAGATAATTATTCGTAGTTCGTACCTGCAATCAAAGTCCATCAAGGAATATCCCACGGGCATTCACCACAAATGATTCACATAAGTGCTAAATTATAGGCGAGCTTATTTCCTTAGACAGCATGGCCTGAATTTTAGAACCACATTTCAAGAGGGAGATGTTTCTCAGCAGTGGGCTATATGGAACAGTGGCCACCTGCTTCAAGGAGGCAGCCATTTTATGGGGCCACCTGTATTTTGAACAACAGAGTGGCTCCTGCGAGGATGCTGTCGGTTTGATGGAGGCAGCCTTGCTGTTGCACCCTGTGGATGGTGGAGTTGGGAGTGGGGTTTGCAGTACTCGAGGCTCCCCATGACACAAAGCAGGAGAAGGGAAGCTATCTCCAGGGCACTGATGGACCATCGCGTGGGGTTTCTCCACTGTAATTTAGGGCCTTCCACCTATGGTTCATTAAATTATCAATTGCTTTCATTCCAGTCTTGCAATGCCTTCATTTTGAGGCTTCCAGCCTTCTGATTGGACTAGCTGCTGCAGTCCTTTATCACCAGATCTTTGCAGAGAGATTAGATTAGATGAGATTAGATTAGATTACGTACAGTGTGGAAACAGGCCCTTCGGCCCAACAAGTCCACACCGCCACGCCGAAGCGCAACCCACCCATACCCCTACATCTACCCCTTACCTAACACTACGGGCAATTTAGCATGACCAATTCACCTGACCTGCACATCTTTGGACTGTGGGAGGAAACCGGAGCACCCGGAGGAAACCCACGCAGACACGGGGAGAATGTGCAAACTCCACACAGTCAGTCGCCTGAGGCGGGAATTGAACCCAGGTCTCTGGCGCTGTGAGGCAGCAGTGCTGACCACTGTGCCACCGTGCCGCCCACGGTGGCACAGGTCAGTTCCAGGTCAGTTTATCCAGGAAGCTTTATCGATCCATTGAGACCATTGATCTCAAAATCTGGGCCGAAAAACCTTGAAAATAAATTTGTCCTCAACCTAGTGTGTAATATCAGGCTAATAGTATCCATTTCCCCAGTATATTCCATTATAAAAGGATCCGAAGAAGAAGAATATAACAACGTAAAAGTCTAAGAAATAACTTGAAGCCCTCAATTCCACTATTGGCCAAGGTCTCACTGTGGTAAGGCACAAATGATTTCAGAAGTAGTCTTTAGAATGTTTAGTTTCAAAGTGGATGGTTTTTAAAATTGCATATAATTTGATTCGATGTCAATTTGATAATCTGGATATACCATATCAGTTAAGGTCATAGAATTAAATGAGTACAGGGTGCTCCGAAGAGCAGAATAAAACAGCGGGGAGCTTTCACAGTAAGAGCAAATAATTTAATGAGATGAATGGCTCTAAATAAAGTTTAATATCCTTTTAAATAATAAATTACAGACATACAGCAGGACACTGTTCTTACAAACCCTCTTACAAATACTATGGTGCTTGTGTTCCAACTAGAATTCAGCTCTTACCTTTTTGGTTTACGAGGTGATATGTCAACAGCAGGACCAGGAGGAGGCATGTCCATTGGAAACATGTCCACCCACATCTGGATACGGCCCTGGAGGATTATCAGAAACTTGAAATTGACCAAGCAGTAACGTGTTTCCATAAAATTTAACACGATGCTTAAGTGATGATTACATTAGTAACACAAGATTGGAAAATGCAGAATTAGACTGTGGCCTCAAGAGAGGTTGTTGAAGACATCTTGCTTTTGAAAGCAGGGAAGGACAACCTAAGCAAGTGATATTAGAATGTCCCTCCAATGAGTATCTCCACCTTATTTCCCTTTCATATTAGGCAACTGATCCATTTTTTTAGCATCTCCAAAGTCGAAAGTTTCTGCAATTGTTTCAAGATGTTAAAAAGGACAGAAAGTTATGATAAGTTTCCAATATGGTCAAAATTCCATTCTAAAAGAATAAACAGACTACCCTTTAGAATTCCACATCTTTCACAGATTTGCACTTAAATTCAGCCCCTCACTTTTGTATCTGGTTGATGAATTGCACCAGGTTCTGAATGGGTTTTGATTATAGCCAATTTTCAAATTAAATGAAAAAAACCTTGCAGTCAGATGCTGCCTTTTTGTGTCCACAGAAAGACTCAAAACACAGCGCAGCTAATTTGTTGCTTTTGAATATTAGCCAATGCAATTTTGTCAACAAATGCAGCAGCCAATTTTTTGTGCAAATAACGTGTCACAAATAATAGGCAAGCAGCTTTTAGTGATTTTGGTTGAATAGGAAAGTGAGAACTCTACCACACAGCCAAGCGAGCAGGAATACACTACAAGCATAAGTTAACAAACCTGGGCATGAGGAGATGGATTCATTGCCACTAGGAATCAACTAATATCTTTGTGATTAATTTATATATTTGGGTGGATGTATATTTCCCAAAGAGCTGCATGTTGTTTCTCAACAAACTGTGTGGGACAAATTTATTTCCAAAATTAATTACAATACATACTTGACCAACACCATGAATCATCTGGAACATAAACTGATGATTAAATATGTTTCTAAGTGAAAAACAACAAGTAAGCTTTGTCATTGTACCTATAGCCAAGCAACAGGAACATTTCACAAAGCATTGGGATATCATCCCACAATGTTCCAATTTAAAATTCTTATTCCTATCTCTATAATTTCCTAGTCTGACAACTTGTCACCCTCTGCAATCATCCAATTCTGACTTCTTACATATTTTCAATTTCCTTCACTCACTCCAAGCCTTTGAATAAGCCTCTGGAGTTCCCACCTGAGGCCTCTGTTGTTTTACCACTCTCTCTTCCTTTATGATACAGTTTAAAGCCCATTGCTTTAACCAAGCAGAATATCTCCACATGTAGTTCGACATCAAAGTCTATTTGAGACTGCCTCAATGAAGTGTTTTCCAGCATTTTACCATGCTAATGGTCCAATATAAAACAACTTCTTGTTGTTAAGTAACTTAAAATTATGCAGCTTGAAGAAACATCTAATTGTCACTGACCAAGATAATGACCCTTGTCCATTTATAAATGAAGCAACCCAAAATCTCAAACAGATAGTTATCAAAACAATTAAACTATTCAGAGATATTATTGCACACCTCTGGAAAAGGCCAAACTTGAACCCAGCCCTATTGCTTCAGAGGCAGGGACACTAGTAATATACCACAAGAGACCTAACAAAATAGTGCATGTTGAGCTCGGAATGGAGTTTAGTTTATTCATGGTTGTAATACTGCCTGTTAAAAAACACAATTTTTTAGCTCCCAATAATTCATGAACGTTTTAGGAAGTTCATGCATTAAACACACATCAGGGTGTAAGAATTTGTCACTATGGAGGTAGATGATATAAGATGAGCACGTCATGTAATGGTTGAAGCTCTCATTTCTCAGCAAATAAGAGCTTTGTCCACCTAGTCCAGTGAAATTACCTGTTCCATGCCCGGTTTGTCCAAGTGGTAGAGAGGTCGTGTTTCAATGTGTTCAGGAACCAATTTATATCCAGCACCAGGAATTTCTGACCAATAGTGTAACACCTTTAAAGCCAGGTGTTCATGTGAGATCACCTCCTCGCCTATATAAAACAAGAATATGCTTAGATCGTATAAAAAAAACAATTATTGCTACTTAGAGGTGGCTGAATTACACACAAGTTCTAAAAGAACAAGTGAGTAGAATATGTAAAGAACTGTGAAATATCAACTCCTACAGAAAAAAAATTGAAACAAAACATTTCTTAAGTAGGGAAAAGCTAGCTAGAAAGTGTTGGTATTCAGAGAACTCCCTTGTATATGAATCACTGAAAGTTAACATGAAGTATGTTGGAACATCATCGTATATTAAAAATACTATATAAATACACAATGTCATCTAGATTCACTGAAACTGGATTGATGAAAGTGTTGAAAGTGTGTTCCCATTGATCACTCAGGAAGGTTGAAATTTTCCTTAAACTTGACGTCAAAGAAGTATAGCACTAACACAGTACAAAATGGGCACATAAATAAGGATAGGTAAACACTCATGAAAGGATGACACATAAATATGTAATAGGAGGCCAATATAGATTAATGAAGGAGGATAACCAATAAGCTTTAAAAGAAGGCAATTCACATCCTACACGAAAGTATAATCTCTGCTTCACATGAGGATAACATCAAAGCTAACATGTTTAATTATTCAAAAGAATACTGTATGAGATCCTCACACTCTCTTTTTCGGTTATATATCTGTACAGAGAAAATACGTTGAGATAGAGCGAACTGTGAAGATTTCCTTCCCTCAAGCACATTAGTGAACCGATAGGATCTTTACTTCATTGAACAGATTTATTCCAGATTTCAGTATTAAACTTCACCATTTACCATGGCGTGATTTGAAGCCATATTGCCAGAATATTAATCTGGGGTTCTAGATTATTAGTCCAGTGAAATTATCATTATGCCAGCACCTCTCCTTTACTCCTTACCCTGCAGAATTTTGAATATATAGTGGTTTATTATAAAAATTATTATAAAATCATACTATGAAATCATGAGGGGCATGGATAGGTGAATAGTTATGGTGGAGGATGTCCAAAACTAGAGAGCATAGGTTTAAGGTGAGAGGGGAAAGATTTAAAAAGGACCTGAGGGGAAAATGTTTCACACAGAGGATGGTGCATATATGGAACGAGCTGCCAGAAGAAGTGGTGGAGGCTGGTACAATTACAACATTTAAAAGGCACTTGGATGGGTATATGAATAGGAAAGGTTTAGAGGAATATGGGCCAAATGCTAGCAAAAGGGACTAGATCAGACTGGGATGTCTGGTCTCAGCGGACACGTTGGATTGAAGGGTCTGTTTCTGTGCTGTATGACTATATGACTTGATGTTTCACAGACATATCAGTTTAATAATAACTGTGATAGGGTTGTTAAATAAACTTTTACTCTTTTGTGTATGAAGGCACTAATTTGCAGTCAAGAATCCCATAATTAGCTTTGTAATTATGGTGAATCTGCTGGAGGGGATCAGGAAAAAGTGAGATTTCCACATTCAACATCAATCTCAAAACCTGCTATGCAACCACCACTTATAATGTTGAGAAGGGAAAATGTTACAGTTCCAAAGTTTTTGTAATATCTCTGTATTCCAGGTTTTTATTAATATAAATATTGATATTCACCGTCTTCCATAAAGATGGTTTTTCCCGCAAAGATTTTGCGTTCCACCTCTATCTCTCCCGATCTGAAGTAGGGTCCACGGAGATGGTTTTCCTTACACATTCTACTTAAGATTTCGGTTGGTTTCATTGCATCACGCCAGGCATTGTAACCTTCTCTGCAATTATTATAGATTGTAATTAAAATATCCTTAGACATGTTTTTTGTCAGACTGATTAAATTATGTCAGCTTTGAAATCTACTGGTAGTTGAGAGCTCAAAACAAACAAGAGTAAAAATAAGGGACATCCTCCTCAGTGGAAAAGCATTCTAAAGATTAATAAACTACAGACAAGAAATTTCTCCTCCATCCTCATCTCCATCCTAAATGAGAGACCCCTTATTATTTATTTTTATTACTTCATGGAATGTGGACATCATTGGCTGAAGCAGCCTTCTCAAAGGCAGCTAGAGATAGACAAGGAATGATGAGCCAGCCAGCAATGCCCACATCCCATGAACGAATAAACAAAAATTGTGACGTCTATTCCTAAATTCCCTTCATGAGAGGAAGAAGTCTCTTAGTATCTAATCCGTCAAGTTCCCTCAGGACTAACAGTCAAAATACACAGGGCTGGCAGGTACATGTACCCCTGAAAAGCCCAAAAATGCCTGTGAAAATTCAGTCGCTGAGGTGACCAATCAGACAAAACATGTCATAGTATGTGGGCGAGGTAAAATCAGTGAAGAACTGTTTCCCCAAACACAGATTCTGTTCAGTTCCATCACTGACAAATTCCCTCTCTCCCAAGCTTGCTGCTCTTCCAGATACAGAAGCAGTGAAAAGCAGTAAGACTGGGAAATGTGACTGGTGGAACTGAACTCCACTAAGGCCGATCTAGGTTGCAACCAGCTTGGGTTACTGTGTTTCGGTGTCAGTTGAGAGGTGTGGAGACAGGAGGAGTGGGGAGAGGAGCACTGAGATTGACCTACTAATGATTGGGTAGGTATCATGGCCTTTATGCATCATGTAATTTTATCCATTATTGACCAAGTTTAATGGAGTTGAGAATAATATTATTAATAATCATGCTTAATATTCAACATGCTGAGAGGTGATGGCACACAGGAGCATTTTCTGTAGTGGGTAGCTGAGAGCTTACATATTTTTAATGCGTAAAAGCAAATAATAATTTGAAAATTGTTTCTCTAGATAACAGTGAACACCCTGCATTCAACTTCCATGAAGCTTTTCAGAAAGCTATTTGCAAATTGTATTTTTTCCAGTAAGGAAGAATTACTCCTGGAAAATCAATATTAATGTTGCACCATTGTTAAATCAGGTATGCATTTAGCTATTCCTTTTTGCGAATGCGTAAAAATTATGAACATTAAAGATTTATTTACAATAATCCTCTTGTAAGTTCCAAATTAGATTTGATCAAATACATATGTGTGTATGCAATCTTTAATATTTGTACAATCTATCTAAGGAAGGAACCCAAAAATAAACCACAATGCATATGATAATATTACTACATGAGCCCATTACCTCATAAAATAATTAATGAGCATGAAAAGGAGCCCCAAAAATCAAAATGTGTCAGTCAGGAAAATCTCAAATAGCCCTAAAAAAACTGACTCTCACTCAGAATATTACATGTTCTAATATGATCATTCCTTATTCATCTAAGTTCCAATGAATATAGGCCAAACCTGCTCATCTTTTCCACATAAACCAATCTCTTCATTCCAGGAAACAGCCTTGTGACTATTTTCTGATCCCTCTAATTAATCCTCAAGTGGATCTGTCTAAAATAGCCAAAACTGTACACAGTTCTCCAAATGGTATCTGACAAATGGCTGGTACAATTGTAGCAAGACCTCACATTTTTATACTCCAACTTCCTTATAATAAGGTTCAACATTCCATTTTCCTTCCTAGTTACTTGCTGAAACAGCGTACTAACATAGGGGATTCACTTACGAGAACACCAGGTGCCTTTATACTTCAGCATTCTGTGGTCTCTGTCCATGTAAATGATATTCTGATTTTCTATTCTTCCTGCCAAACTGAATAAGCTCATACATTATACTTTTCTGCCATATTTTGTCCACTCAATGTTTCTCTGTAGATTCTTTGTATCTGCCTCACAATATGCCTTCCTACTTATCTTTGTATCATAAGGAGATTTGACTACAATACTCTTTGTTGCTTTGTCCAGGTCATTAATATAGATTGTAAATTGTCAAGGTCACCTCATTTCGCTAGTTCTGGTTTTCCAACCTGAAAATGATCAAATGATTCACTGTTTCTTGTTAGTTTGTCAACTATCTATTTGTACTAACATGTCACTCACTTCACCATGAGTTACTGCTGTTTGCAGTAACTCTGATGTGAAACTGGATCAAATTCCTTTTGGAAATGCAAATACATTACATCTAATAGCCCCACATCCACCCTGTTTGTTACATCTTCAAAGAACTTTGACACATTTGCACATTTGCTAAACATGAGTTTGGACTCACATATAGCCCAAATGTGTTCAGGATGATAGACTCCCTGTCCAGATTGCCATAAATGAATCAGGTGGGTCCAATACTTTGATGGTCACCATTATGTTTTATTTTCCATATTTGTTTTATATACTGAATTTAAATTCCCATACTGCCACATTGAGATTTGAACTTATCATTATCTTATCAAGAATTATATCATTATTCCCAGCACTACTAGTTCAGTAACATAATAATTAACCCCTAACTTGCTGGAACGCGTATCCATTGAGCCAAATAAAGTCTTTCTATAAGCCAGTATTAGCAGTCCAGTGAGATCAATCTCTCCAATTTCCCTCTCTAAGGCAGCTTAAAGAGAACCTGCATCATAAATCTGTTTCCTTCTAAAGAGATTTTTCACCATTGTATTCCCAATAGTTTGCAAATCAGTGAGTGATTTTACACCACGTAATTAAATAGCGAGCCATAGATCACAAAGTCATTTGGCTCTACAGAAGAGAAACAATTGGTTATTAGCTTGAGGGATACCACTTCACATCAAATATGAGGCAAGGCAAGAGGCAACTTCCATCAACTATCACAGCCACACTGGCATTGTTCTTCATTAATGCTAAGCATTCAGCCAACTGAGCAAACCCACCCGCACATTTATAGCAAACTAATCCTTCTCTCTCAGTCGTGTGCAGTATTACAAGCACATCTGCCCTTTCTGTCCAGTAGATTGAGATGTAACCCATCCTTACATTTCATATTCATACGGTAGTCCGCAGGTAGCTCTGTACTTGCTGTAAAAGCGGTTCTCCAGATCAATTTTAGTTGATCCAATCAAATCATCTGTTCCAACCAAATCAAAATCATAGATTGTTATCGTGAGCAGAGATTCCATTGGGAATGTCGCCTCAATCTCATAAGATCTGTCAGATGAAGGAAAGGATTATTGTACAGAGGTAATTTTTTTCCTAATAACAGATGAAGACTGAATAATTTTAACAATAAAGCCTAAGAAATTAGAACTCCAGATTTTGAAAAATTGATGTGATAAAGTTATACTTTTGTCTTGACTTTTTAATGAAATATTGAATTTTCAAGGACTCTATCTCAAGTAGATTGAATTGGAA
The DNA here is from genome assembly GCF_004010195.1 of Chiloscyllium plagiosum. Taxonomy (NCBI): domain Eukaryota; kingdom Metazoa; phylum Chordata; class Chondrichthyes; order Orectolobiformes; family Hemiscylliidae; genus Chiloscyllium; species Chiloscyllium plagiosum. The sequence goes on along the minus strand of NC_057713.1, from coordinate 83,974,262 downwards.
TAAATAAAAAGGGCCATTGCAAATTTTGAAAGTTTTATTTTTAAGATAAGAGGCAAGTAAAACAAATATTCATAGCAAAGAATCTATGGTTCCCTCCAGAGTTCAAAGAACATTCTTGGAGTCAAATAATTCTAACTCACTGTCTAGTACAAGGATCACACAGAGTTGTAGAATTGTGTAGCTCTTAAAATACAATTACAGTAAAAATGAATGGATCATATTAGAAATTGCCTGTTTTAATTCAAAGGCATTTCAACGTATCATGTAAGAGCTAAAAACAATGACTGCAGATGCTGGAAACCAGATTCTGGATTAGTGGTGCTGGAAGAGCACAGCAGTTCAGGCAGCATCCAAGAGCAGCTCCTCGGATGCTGCCTGAACTGCTGTGCTCTTCCAGCACCACTAATCCATAAATGTAAGAGCTGACTTTTTTCAGCATGTGCAGAATCTACTTTTAAATTCCTTCTTAAAAAATCAGCTTTGAAAGCAAAGTGTTCTTCTACAATATATTTCCTTTACTAATTGAAGCAAATTTGGTGTCTCATTAACATCCTTCTCAGTCAACAACAAGCTGAAGAGTTGGGAGTTTGTAAGTGCACATATTTGAATGCACAAGCACAGGGAATGGCAGAGTAACAGTGTCCTTTTTTCATTTATTCATTTGTGGGATATGGGCATTGCTGGCTGGCCAGCATTTATTGCCTGTCCCTAGTTACTCTGCTGAGTGTTCACATGCTATCGGGCCTGTGCCACCCAGCAGGCTCAAAGCGGGCTACAATTTTTCAGAGCTGGTGGCCCCACTGGAAGGGGTAGGGACAGCTACCTCTACAGCTTTGGGAAGCCACAACCTGATTTTATAGCTTTCAAGTTCTTGTTTGTGTAAAGGCATGGCTTCCAGTTCTAACTGGGAGGATGTGCCACCTTCAAGAGACACCAGCTCTCACTCAGATAACCCGCAGTTCACCATTTCTAGCACTGCTCCTACCTTGACACACATCAGATAAAATAACAGCAGATAAAATACCAGCAGTGGCAGGAGGAGGTCCTTAAGCAGCCAGGCAATAACTCACCTCTTGACTCCCCAAAGCCTGTCCACCATCTACAAGGTCCAGATTAGAGTGGTGCTGGAAAAGCACAGCAGGTCAGGCAGCATCTAAGGAGCAGGAAAATCGATGTTTCGGGCAAAAGCGCTTCATTAGGAATGCATTTCTGATGAAGGGCTTTTGTCCACAACGTTAATTTTCCTGCTCCTCAGATGCTGCCTGACCTGCTGTGCTTTTCCAGCACCACTCTAATCTGGACCTTGCAGCCCTCTTGACTGGCTCTGCATCCCCAAGCATCTACTTTCTCCAAAACCGATGCTCAGATGCAGCAGTGTGTACTGTCTAGAAGATGCACTGCAGAAATTCACCAAAGATTCTCGGACAGCACCTTCCAAACCCACAACAATTTCCAATTCAATCTAAAAAGCCATGCATTGGATATTTCATAGCCTCAACTGATTTATGCATCAGCATAAAACCATCATCAGTAAAATACCAGAGAAGGTTGGGTAGGTAATAGCCTCCTGAAACCCATCATCATACCTAATTTCACATTTTTGCCTTCTCATTCTCTCCTCCAAACTGGCTATTAGATGCATGTGAAATTATAACAGCAAAATTTAACATTTCACTGCCATTTACACTCATTTGTAAGTTGTAATACTAAACCTGCTTTGGTGAAGTTATCTCATATATGGCTCAGCATACAAAGCTGTCTTGAGCCTCTAGTCTGTACCTTATCCAATTATTTACAACATTGGAACATTTACAGACTAGATCAGACATTAACACACATGCGAGCAGTCATCTTCTGACCTTCCAAACAGCGGATTAAGTTGTTTGGGGATGTAATTATCACGATCCTTAATTTCAGTCTTTCCAAGTTGCAGAACAATGTAAGGATCAGCCTTTCCATCAGGGTCAGCAGGGTAGAGATTACTTGCCTGATACAGGATGAAGAAATAAAAGAAACACTTGATTACTGAGATATTTATATATCGATATGTTTATTTTAATATGTAACTTTGTACTAATGATGTAGAATGATCACTTCTCCGGGCCAGGAGCTGCAATAGAAGTGATTAGGTTGTAAGTTTGCTCACTGAGCTGGTAGATGTGTCCTCAGACGTTTTATCACCATGCTAGGTAACATCATCAGTGAGCCTCCCCTGAAACGCTGGTGTTCTGTCTCACTTGTTATTTATGATCTTGGTCTGTTGTAGTTGGTGATATCACTTCCGGTTCTTTTTCTGAGTGGTCCAAATCGATACTTTTGTTAATGGAGTACTGGTGTGAATGCCAGGCTTCTAGGAATTCCTTTGCGTGTCTTTGTTTAGCCTGCCCCAGGTTAGATGTATTGTCCCAGTCGAACTGGTGTCCCTCTTCGTCTGTGTATATAGATACCAGTGATAGTTGGTCACATATTTTCATGGTTACTTGGTACTCATGTATCCTGGTGGCTAGTTTCCTGCCCTTCTGTCCTGTAATGTTTGTTGCAGTCCTTGCAAGGTTGCTCATTCTGCTGGTTGTTGGTACAGGGTCCTTTAGATTCATCCGGAACTGTTTCAGTGTGGTTGAAGGTTTGGGCTACCATGATGCCTCAGGGTCAAGTAGTTTGGTTGTCATCTCTGAGATGTCTAATGTATGGCAGGGTGGCTAGAGTCTCTGGGTGTATTGTGTCTTCTTGTTTAGGTCTGTCGTGTACAAATCGGCTGACTGCACTTCTTGGGTACCTGTTGTTCTTGAATACGTTGTATAGGTGTTTTTCCTCAGCTTTTCGTAGTTCCAGGGTGCTGCAGTGTGTTGTGGTTCATTTAAATAATGTCCTGATGCAGCTCAGTTTGTGGGTGTTGGGATGATTGCTCCTCTAGTAGAGTATCTGGTCAGTGTGTGTGGCTTTCATGTAGACGCTGGTCTGCAGCTCTCTATTGGCTTTTCATCCTACTGTGACATCTAGGAAGGGGAGTCTATTATTGTTCTCTTCCTCTTTGGTGAACTTTATACCGGCAAGGATATTGTATATGTGTTTGTGGGTTTCTTCTAATTTGTTGCGTTTTGTGATGACAAAGGTGTCATCCACATAGCGGATCCAAAGCTTGGGCTGGATCATGGGAATGACTGTTTGTTCTAACCTTTGCATAACTGCTTCTGTGAAGAGTCCTGATACTGGTGATCCCATTGGCAACCCATTGATTTGTTTGTAGATCTTGTTGTTGAAGGTGAAGTAGGTTGTGAGCCATAGGTCTACTATTTTGAGGAGTTGGTGCTGTCAGGTGTTTGTGTCCTTGGTACGTCTAGTAGTGTGGCCAGTGTTTCTTTGGCTTGAACACAAATGCCACCCTGCCATATATTAAAGACATCTCAGAGATGATGACCAGTCTACTCTGGACCTTCAGCAGCATGGTAGCTCACAAACCTACCACCACACCAAAACAGCTCCTGATGAATCTAAATAACCCTGTACCAACAACTAGCAGAATGAGCATCATATAAAATACCCTGGAAGGACTGCAACAAACATTACATTGGACAGACGGGGAGGAAACTAGCCACCAGGATACATGAGTGTCAACTAGCCACCAAAAGACATGACCAACTATCACTAGAATCCCTACACACAGATGAATAGGTACACCCGTTCGACTGGGACAATAAATCCATCCTGGGACAGGCTAAACAAAGACACGCATGGGAATTCCTAGAGGCCTGGCATTCAAACCAGAACTCCATTAACAAACATATCAATTTGGATCCCTCAGAAAAAGAACTGGAAGTGATATCATCAACCACAAAGGACCAAGGCACACAAATAGCAAGCAGGACAGAACACCAGCACTTCATTGGAGGCTCACTGATGATGTTACCTAGCATGGTGATGAAACATCTAAAAATAAATCTACCAGCACAGCAAGCAAACTTACTACTGATCCATAATCCAAGCTACACATCTTCTCCAAAATCACAAGAGAACTGATTACTTGACTAAAGTATAAATGAATAGATTAAATATAAAAACACATATTGATCTGTTTTACCATGTTAATCTGGGGGTCTACAGAAATAAAGAAAGTGGTCTTTGTTACTGGTGCAATTCTCAATCAGACCTGGGAACAAATATGAGATAGCCTTTTAGGTGTGGACCTCAGCTATTCCTAACATTAACACGTTTTATGTTTCTATTGTACGTTTTTTTCAAATAATTTTCATCAAAAGCTGAAGAATTAGGATTAATATTCAAAGCTGAGTGAAATGTCAATGTCACTTACTGCTACAATGTAGACTCTAATTAAAACTTTGACAGGGGTGTTTGATGGCATGCCATGTAAAATTTTACATTGTCCATCTGTATCATAATCATTAATACATTTCCACACCTGGAATGATCCCTGAAAATAGACAAGAGAAAGGAATGCTGTTGAGTATATAAGAACATCAGAGTTAAGAACAGACGTTGGCAGTTCAGCCCATTGAATCTGCTCCGTCCTTTATACAATCATGGCTGATCTCATCTTGGGCTCAAGATAGCTCTTTAACCCATTTAAAAATCTATCCGTCAATCTCCTCTTTCAGCCTATTCCATGTTCCAATGTCCCATGCACTCTGGGTAGTCAATTCCACAGTTTCATGACCATTTGAGTGAAGTGATTCCTCCTCAACTCTAATACATTTTATTTAAATGGGCATAAAGTAAAAAAAAAATCACACAACACCAGGTTATAGTCCAACAGGCTTATTTGGAAGCACTAGCTTTCGGAGTGCTGCTCCTTCATCAGGTAGTTCCGAAACTTTTAACTTTGTCCACTCCAGTCCAACACTGGCTCCTCCACATCATAAATTGCAATAGAAATGGAATGCTGATCTGCAGCAGAAATGGAGCTCCCAATAGTCCAGCATTTTGTCTTCCATTTAGCACTATATTTCTGCAGCTGTTCAATCCTTCACCTCCACATTTACACTCTATCAACTCCTCGATTATAATCCTCATGTTCAATTCTCTCTATATCATTGGCCCTGCAATCCGATGAGTACTCTTGAGTTTCCCCAATAACCCAGTGTAGCTGCTTGAAAAATTAGCACAATTAAAGCAAAATACTTTTATCTGAAAGAAGAAAAGTCTCAGGAATACTTTTAAAATGAGCTATTGCGAATGCAATGCCTGGCTGGTACCAATATAGATGGGCTGTGACTCCACAAAACAACGCGGCAATTATCTGACATACATTTGGCAGTTGAGAGTATGAGTCTAAAAGTATAGCGCTGGAAAAGCACTGTAGGTCAGGTAGCATCCGAGGAGCAGGAGAGTCGAAATTTCGGGCATAAGCCCTTCATCGGGAATGTGGGGTGAGGAGGGAGCAAGTTGGATCTGGGATGGGGAGGTGGGGCATGGGGAGATTAGGAAACTAGTGAAGTCGATATTAATGACATGTGGTTGAAAGGTCCCAAGGTAGAAGATGAGGCATTCTTCCTCCAGTCGTCAGGTGGCTTGGATTTGGCGGTGGAGGAGGCCCAGGACTTGCATGTCCTTGGCAGAGTGGGAGGGGAGTTGAAGTGGCTGGCCAAAGGGCGGTGGAGTTGTTGAGTGCATGTGTCCCAGAGATGTTCTCTGAAACATTCCGCTATTTGGCATCCTGTCTCCCCAATTTAGTAGAGACCACATTGAGAGCAATGGACACAGTAGGTGAGGTGTTTGGATGTGCAGGAAAATCTCTGCTGGATATGAAAAGATTCTTTGGGGCCTAGGATGGAGGTGAGGGGGAAGGTGTAGATACAGGCTTTACACCTATTGCAGCGGCAAGGGAAGGTATTGGATGTGGAGGGTGGGCTGGTGGGGTCGTGGACCTAATGAGGGAGTCACAGAGGGAATGCATTCTGCGGAGCACAGTTAGGTGTGGAGAGGGAAATATATAACTGGTGATGGGTCTGATTGTAGGCAGCAGAAATGACAGAGGATAATGTGTTGTATCCGGAGATTAGTGGGGTGGAAGATGAGGACGAGGAGGGTTCTATCCTTGTTGCAGTTGGAGGGGTGAGGTTCAAGGGTGGAGGTGCAGGAAGTGGAGGAGATGCGCTGGCAGGCATTGTTGACCACATGGGAGGGGAAATTGTAGTTTCAAATATGAGGCCATCTGGGATGTCTTGGAGTGGAATTGCTCCTACTGAGAATAGATACAGCAGAGGCAGAGGAATTGGGAGCAAGGGATTGCATTTTTACAGGAGAAGGGGTGGGAGGAGGTGCAGTCCAGGTAGCTGTGGGAGTTGGTGAGTTTGAAGTAGATGTCCGTGTTGAGTTGGTCGCCGGAAGTGGAGATGGAGAGTTCCAGGAAGGAGAGGGCGGTGTCCGAGATGGTCTGGGTGAACTTAAGGTCAGGGTAGGAGGTGTTAGTGAAGTTGATGAACTGTTCCACCTCCTCGTGGGAGCATGATCCAGTCAGCAAAGTAGCAGAGGAAAAAGGTGGGGATTGGTGCCAGTGTAACTGCAAAGATGAACTATTCCCCATATCCTACGAAGAGGCAGGCATAGCTGGGACCCATGCGGGTGCCCATGGCTACCCCTTTGGTCTGAAGGAGTCTGATTCCACAGAGCAGCAAGTCTTATGAAATTATACTTCATGATGCCTTCATCAAATTAGATTTTATTTTATTCACTCATGGGACATGGGTGTCGCTGGCTGAGTCAGGATTTATTGCCTATCGCTAGTTGACCTTGAGAAGGTGATCAAAAGTCGGTCATCGAAGGTAGATGTGGTGCCTATCAAATGGATGATGTCACACCTCTTGAGTGTTGTTGGTACTACACTCATCCAAGCACGTGGGGAATATTCCATGACACTCCTAAGTTGTGTCTTGCAGATGGTGGACAAGCTTTGAGGAGTCATGAGGTAAATTGCTCACCGCAATGACTCTGCCCTGCTCTTATGGCCATTATGTTTCTATGGAGAGTCCAGTTGTGTTTCTGGCTAGTGGTAACCCCCCATGATGTTGGTAATGGGAAATTCATGATGGTAACACCATTGAAAGTCAAGGGGCAGTGGTTAGATTGTCTCCTATTAGAGTTGGTGATTGCCTAGTAATTGTGTGGCACAAATGTTCCTGATGATTAATGGTGATTTTTAGATCTCATAGTATTTGTAAATAAAAATAATATAGTCTTTTTATAACTACTGTAAGTGATGCTCAATTCCTACAACATTTCTCTGTTATATCTTGCTGTTGAAAAAGCAGTATATCATCCACCTCAGTGTAACTCAATGATTAGCCCCAGAGGCTGCAGGGTCCCCAAACAAAGATAAATTGTTCTTCAAGCTTGCGTGGTTTCTATATTTGTTATTTAATATCTCTGCTGAACAAAAATGTATCTATCTAGATTTAAAATTAACAACTTTGAGCGACAGGGAGAGGCTGAACAGGCTGGGGCTGTTTTCCCTGGAGCCTCGGAGACTGAGGGGTGACCTTATAGAGGTTTACAAAATTATGAGGGGCATGAATAGGATAAATAGACAAAGTCTTTTCCCTGGGGTGGGGGCGTCCAGAATTGGAGGACATAGGTTTAGGGTGAGAGGGGAAAGATATAAAAGAGACCTAAAGGGCAACCTTTTCACACAGAGGGTGGTATGTGTATGGAATGAGCTGCCAGAGGAAGTGGTGGAGGCTGGTACAATTGCAACATTTAAGAGGCATTTGGATGGGTATATGAATAGGAAGGGTTTGGAGGGATGGCAGGTGGGACTAGATTGGGTTGGGACATCTGATCGTCATGGACAGGTTGGACCGAAGGGTCTGTTTCCATGCTGTATGACTCTATGACTCTAAGTAAAGTTATAGGAGAGCTGCTATCACTGAACATTTATAAAAGTGTTTCACTTGTAACTTAATACACTACATGGTTCGATGCAGAAGTCTAAGAAGTCCTATCTTCCTTTGAGTCATTGATAGAGTCATAGAGGTATACAGCACAGAAACAGACCCTTTGTTCCACCTTGTCCATGCTGACCAGATATCCTAAATTAATTTAGTCCCATTTGTCAGGAATTGGCCATATCCCTCTAAACCCCTCCTATTCATATACCCATCCAGATGCCTTTTAAATGTTGTAATTGTACAAGTCTCCACCACTTCCTCTGACAGCACATTCCATACACGTGCCACCCTCTGCATGAAAAAAAGCTATGCCCTCTAGTTTTGGACTCCCCTTCCTTGGGTCTTAGATTTCAGCAAAATTCTGTTGGGGTACTATTCTTTAGGGCTGAATTTTCACCCCAATATGGGGACAAGATTGCAAGTAGGCAGGCAGCTAAGATCATACCACCAGTAGGAGTGAGCTGTGTTGGTACCATCCCATCCCTGGGCTATTTTCCCAGTCAGGGTTGGCAGGAAGTTAATTGAATTACTTTGAAGGGCAATTATTGGAGACTGACAGGAATTTTCCATTTGTCTTCCCATAGGTGCGTGAAACAGCTACACCCTCAGGCAGCTTTGCCACAATGATGTGCCCCAGCCATTTTTCAACACAAATTCATTAAAGGTGCTGATAAAGTGCCTCAGGATGGTGGCACTCCCTGTCTCTGTTAGCTGGAGCGGCAGGTTGGAGCTTCATTCAAGATACATTGAATTCTACTAGCCCTCCTACTTTGAGAGTCTGGCAGTCTCCTCACTGGAGAGTGCCGTCTCTGACTATGCACCGGAATCACTGCCAGTTTTCCGAGCTTCTGCTTTAGTAGTGTTAACATCAGAGACTAATATCTATATTTGGCTGACATTAATATAGACAGTACCAGCTAAAGCAGACATGACTAGCTGAGATGGTTGCCTTGGTGATAACTTGTAAATCGAAATGATCTAAACTTGAATTTTTCCAGTGATAGGCTTGGGACTATTTTCTTGGCAGCTTGTTCCACTGTGGGATTGCCATTGGGAAATAGGGTTTGTTGGAAAGAAATGCTTTTAGTAGTTTGTGTGTTGCATTGGCAGAGAGCACCAGGTACTTGATGCTGTTGGTTACCACTAGTCCAATCCATACTTTGGCAGTCTATCTTCCAATCCACTTCTGAAAATGGGCTCACTGCTCCCAACACATTGCAGGGTTGCGAGATTCCCATTTCACCCCATCATTGGGGTCTCAACCTAAAACTCAATCTTGCCACTGGTCTCAAAAACATGGGCTAGTGAGAGAGGTAAAAAACATAGAGATCTCTTATTCCCAAAGCGATCTGTGTGATTACAGCCAAATCCTCATCTGCTAATGAATATTATGCATTATCAGTGAGGCTGGTTGTGATGGCAGATACACATGGACTAAGGACTGAACCTATATGGTCTCAAAACGGTCTCCCCTACCTACTTAGCGTACATTGTAAATGCTGTAAGAATTGAATCTCTCTGCAATCTCAACATGATCTTACTATGTTATACACTGATACTTGAAGCACTTTTGGTGATGATGTTCAGCCCATGATCTAATAGCTTGCTATAGTGCAGACATGGAGAATGATCGAATGTGGAAAGTAATGGAGGGCCATTAATAACTCTGGAACAGATGTCAAAGGCTTTTGGGACAGAGAATTGACAAGACAAAATGTTTTTCTCAGAAGCAGAGAATAGATCCCTGACATTAAGATGGGAGGAAGATGACACTTATTTTGATCACAACATGGAAAAAACTAGATTCACTCCTCTTCCTCCTCCCCAAAATGTTTATTTCTCTACCAAGTATGCACACAGTTCTCTGTGTCTGACCATGTTGCATGAATCTCTGTACCTTAAAATCTATTACAAATTTTAAAATATAAATGATTAAAACACACCTTAAATTTTCCAACAATTCTTTCATCATCTAGACTGGTGTCATCTTCATTTGCTTTACCACGAAAGAGATCAAATGTTTGCACCCAATCACTAAAGTGATCAAATTCTTCTTCTAATTCTTTATCATATACCTGATGGAAACAATTCATAAAAATGATAACTTCTGCTCCAATGATACAACCTGATTAATGCAATCTATAATTGGTAAATAGGATGCTTCAGGAGAACTAGCCAGAGATGCGACCTCGAAATGAGCAGCAAAATATTAGGGAAGATTTGCAGACAGTGTTTATAAGATCCTGCCCAATTTGAATTCTACAATTTGCAGTTATACACCTGGGATACAACTTAATATTTCATTGAAAGTCAATCAAATTATTTTAACCATATATATCTGATTGATAAGGCCCCTATTCGAATAATGCCTGTAACTTTGACTATCACTTCTTTGGAAAGGGCATTGAGGAAATAGAGAAATTTCAGAGTGACGTGACAAATAAGATTCTGGAGGTTGAAGCATAGGTTATGAAGAATTTGTGTCTCCATAACTAAGTGCATTTACTGCACTGCTTGTGCAGGACTGCTCTCCCAATCCAACAAACATGACTTTTCACAGACTCTATAATCATCAAAATCACAACCTCCGGGCTATGGTCTCTCACCCAGCCAAAACTCACCTTTCACGATCTGCACCTGACCTCTACAATCTCTAACAGCACCCTCCAAACCCTACCCCACCAACCACATTTGCCGTCAGTCTATGATTCCCATCAAGATATCCTAATTTTACCAACTACCTTTTCTCCACCCACTCCCCCAAACTCCCTGGCCTCTATCTACTCTACCCATATCCCAATCACCACCACCCCCAATCTTTACTATTTTCCTCCCAACCTCCACTCTCCTCCAAATCTCTGCCCTCTCCTTCATCCACACCAAATTGTGAAATATTCACCCATTACTGTTCAGTCCCTCCCTCCTCTCCTCTGCCATGTCCCTGTGTCACAGGATTTCAAACCCAGCAGGTGCTCAGCCTGAAGGGGAACCTGCAGAATAATTTTAAAATGTGTCCTATTGTTAATTTCATCACTTTGATGTTTCCTGTTTGCAAATACTCTCCCCCATATTGCTGTCCCCAACTTTCCCCACCGCTCTCTCCACATCCCTGAAGAAATATCAGAACCAAAATATAACATTGCTTGGACCAATGTAGTGTGACCCAGAGAATGCAAATCAAAAAGGAATAAATGACATCAGGTTTCTGGGTAAAAGCTATATTGTAGATTTCTGCAGTGGTTAAATTGGACATCATGATATTTTACTGGGGGTGTTTTGTATTGTAAGTTTAACATATGATTTGTCTTCCTCTTCAGGAATTTGAATGAACAGAATGAGGCTATACTAAGGATAAGTAGACATGGTCTTAAGAATAGACTTAATGGATGTATTTCTATACTGAACCATGTGGGCCATACAGTTTATAACTTTACCTCAAAAGTTGCAATGTCAAGCTTTTGCGATGTTGTTCTTTCAACCATTCTAACTCTTTTTCTCTTCTCATCATCTTCATCATCTGAAGTGATGGCATCAAGCATTAGAAACAAAGGCAAGGAGATTTACATAAGCAGCCTCTATGCACAGAATCAAATTATGCATCACAGCAAAGAGTGAAATAAGAAACAGCATTTAGTATTTGACTTTTTAAAGACCGGAATTATAAGAATATATAATAATGAAAAGCAATTTTAAGTATCTGGGATATTAATTAAACTACTTCCATTTTCACGCATAGCATTTAAGATATTCAATTTAAAAACTAAGCAGGCATTCATCTGCATGTTTATGAAGACAGGTCATAGAGTCATTGAGATATATAGCATAGGAACAGGCCCTTTAGTCCAACTTGTCCATGCTGACCTGATATTCTAAATTAATCTAGTTACATTTGCCAGCATTTGGCCCATATTCTTTTAGCTCTCATTCCCCATTCCCCTCCACATTCCTGATGCAGGTCTTATGCCCAATATGCCAGCTCTCCTTTTCCTCGGATGCTGCCTGACCTGCTGTGCTTTTCCAGTGCCACCCTTTTTGACTTTTCCTATTCACGTACCCATCCAGATGCCTTTTAAATGCTGTTATTGTACAAGCCTCCACCACTTCCTCTGGCATCTCATTCCACACATGCTCCACCCTCTGCATGAAAAAGTTGCCCCTTAGGTCCCTTTTAAATCTTTCCCCTCTCACCTTAAACCTATGCCTTTTAGTTTTGGTCTCTGCTACCATGGGGAAAAGATCTTGACTATTTACCCTATCCATGTCCTTCACGATTTTATAAACTTCTATAAGGTCGCGCTCAGCCTCCGACACACCAGGAAACAAAACCCCAGCTTATTCAGCATGTCCCTATAGCTCAAATCCTCCAACCCTGGCAACATCCTTGCAAATTTTTCTGAATCCTTTCAAGTTTCACAACATCTTTCTGATAGCAGGGAGACCAGATTAGATGCAGTATTCCAACCGTGGCCTAGTCCATGTCGTGCACAGCTGCAACATGACCCCCAACTCCAATACTCAATGCATTGACCAATAAAAGTAAATATACCAAACACCTTCTTCACCATCTTGTTTTTGCTGCAATTTGCCAACACAGAAAGTTTTACCACGTTTTATATTTTGAAATTCTGTGTATAACCTAGCAAATTCTAAAGGGCTCTGCAGGAAGAGGAGGAAAGTGAGACTAATTGGAAAACCCTTTGGAAGAGCTTGCATAGAGACAATGAGCAGAATGGTCCCTTTCTCAGCTGTAAATATCGGTTTGAGTAGAATGTGAACTCATGCAACAGCCAGACAGATACAACATATTTCCAGTCTAATCATTCCAACTACAATTAATTTGGGATTTATTTTCTGAATGGATTGCTCAGACAACAACAATCACCGCTGGAGTGAGGTGCAACTTCTGGTATTTAGAATTGAACTTAATTCTTTATGCTTACTCCTAGCTCCTGAAGCAGTGGCCCCAACACTCATTCCATCACAATTAACATTAATAAGATCAGAACTAGGTGTGTGAGAGAGTTCACCCAGAAACACCTGGTTGCTATGGCAACATGGACTTTTTTGCCATTGTAGTCTGAAACTATGAATTGTGCCTAAGGAGATCCAACATTCTTTCTATCGCATGGCTGATCAGGAATCTCTCTTATTCCCTCTATCTGCGTTGACAAGTGGATGGAAGCAACTACAGGTTGATACACAACCACCTCTTTGGCCTTGTTTTGAATGCATGTTCCTTGGCCGTTAAGTCCTATAGTGACACTTACTAATATGACTGACAGTGTACTAAATATATTATAGTTACAATCACTTCCTAGAACCAAAGATGTTGAGCAATTATTTTAAATTTATTTTTAATCAACCTATTCAGACATGGTTTGACACACTTCCATGATAGGTTGGATTTGAACCTCTACCTTCTCGCCCAGTGGTTGGCATACTACTGCTTCGTTATGAGATCCTGAGCATTTATTTTATGTAACCATACCCCAGATATTATGGGGTAAATTTTATGAGGGTCTGTGGCCAATGCAGTTTAAAGTATCAGGCACAAAGTCCCACAGTCCCTTTGGGGTATTTCCACTGTTCTGATGATAAAAACAAATAACCAGGAAATCAAATTCAGCAAATCAGGCACATTGTTCTCGCCAGCCAATTTTGAGGTGAACATGCTTCTACCAGTGATGAAAGTCCTTCAGTTATGTATATCATACAATCATTTGTTTTGCCTTTTGTTAGACAACGGGGTGCTTTAATAAAGCTTTCTAATAGCATTAGATAATTTGAACATTGAATTATATTGAAGAAGATTGTACATCAATAACACATTTTATTTCTTTGCCGGGTTCACTTACCATTTTTGTATCCTTCAACATGCAGATTGCTACTTGTATCTTTCAGTTTTGCCTTATTAGAAACACAACATTAGTGAGTAGACAAGCACTTAACTTGCAAATGTTGTAAATGATATGTGTGGTAGCTTTACTAGTAAAGGTTATTGTCAAGTTAATGTGAGCATTCTAAGAAATGATGAGCAATAACATCAGAGGATTTCTCTGAACTTAATTCCTTGCTGTGGGAATCTAGGTCTACATTGTGTATCTTCTAATGCACTACAATGTTAATATGCATGGAAAATGTAGATCAAAAGTGAGAAATAGTATAAGTGTTCAGAATAAACCATTGTTTGCTGTAGACTAGTTTGAATCATAAAGCATGGTATCTGAATTGTGTAGTGGTCTGTGAACTCAGTAATAAAGAGTTGCACAATTGGAATCGTATGATTTGACCAGGAGTACTCACGTTGAATTGTGTAACTTGAGGTCATTAAAGATGAACATCTGATTTGGGGTTGTTATGTTTGATATTCATATTCGAGAAACAAAATAAAATAGAGCAAAAAAAAGTTCAACACCTAACATCGAGGACAGCGGTGTCTTTTGCATGAATCAAACTTCAGAACACATATGGACAAATCAAACTTCCAAGATGTGTCTCTTAAAAGTGAAATGCTAAAGCTAAATAACTGACTGTTGTCAGTGGCTGTCAGTGTCAGCTGGGTTCAAGCAATAGTGTGCTGTGAAGGTTTCAGTTGAAGAACTACTTATGTGCACCCCAGTGTGGCAGATAAAAGACTCTCTCGCTCTGGATGCTAAAAGCCATACAGTTCATGGACAGACTAGCTCAGTCAGTGGAGGCTGAGATGGCATCATAACCAGAAGATCCTGTGGTCTGGCTGTCTGAAATCTTTTTCAGGAGTCCAGAAGACCTAAAGAGGTAATAAATAGAACTTACTTGGTAACAGCCCCACAAGCTGGCCCATAGCTCAGACAGCTCATTCTGAAGCTAAAGCAGAGTCCTTGAATGATACTATTTTTAAAAATGAGGTGCTGATGAGTAAATGAAGAACCGCTCACAGAAAAGACCTGCAAATGAGGAGTACACAGTGGTCCACGAGGCAATGGACCGCAGCAGTAATTTACTGAGATATTGTGACTAGCTCATGAGATTCCAAAGTCTGGACCTGTCAGTATCTGTAAAACCGAAGTCTGCACTAGCCTGAAGACTCTATGCTATGGCCTGTTTCATTGTCACCGACCTCGAGGACAAGGATAGCAACAAGGGCAACTGGAAGGGGATTTGTATAAGACCCACATTGAATCCCTTAATACCACACTAACCAATACAGAAATATTATCAAACTTAGAGTCCTTATTCACTCATATAGATGCGGAACATTGGGCAGACTTAACAAAGCATAAGATATCACAAGGTAACATCCCTTAGGCTGGACCCAGCCCATGTTGGCGAAGTGAGTAAATACATGCTGTACTACCAACTAATAGAGCCCAGTAGCTCTCTAGCTGTGATAGTGCCCAAAACAGATGGCTCCACAAGGCTCTGCATTGATTATTGAAAAGTTTATAAAGTGTCCAGAACTGCCCCCCGCCAATACCCAGGCTGGAAGAGTGCGTACATGGGATAGGTAAGGCAGCACACATTACCAAGGTAGATTTGTTCAAGGGGTACTGGTATGTTCCCTAGATGGCACATGAAGGAAAGCTCAGTCTTCATAACTCTAGGCAGGTTATATCAATGTCAAGTCATATCAGATGGACACCAAAATTCCCCAACCAACTTTCAAAGGCTGATGAAGCAGAAAATGTCAGGTTTATCTAATTGCACTGTGTACCTAGACAACCTCCTAACATACGACAACACCTGGGAAATGCACTTAGAATCATAGAGTCATAGAGATGTACAGCATGGAAACAGACCCTTCAGTCCAACCCATCCATGCCGAGCAGATATCCCAACTCAATCTCGTCCCACCTGCTAGCACCCGGCCCATATCCCTCAAACCCTTCCTATTCATATACCTATCCAAATGCCTTTTAAATATTGAAATTGTACCACCCTCCACCACTTCCTCTGGCACCTCATTCCATACACATACCACCCTCTGTGTAAAGAAGTTGCTCCTTAGGTCTCTTTTATATCTTTCCCCTCTCACCCTAAACCTATGTCCTCGAGAGTCATAGAGACGTACATCATGGAAACAGACCCTGCAGTCCAACTTGTCCATGCTGACCAGACATCCCAACCCAATTTAGTCCCACCTGCCAGCACCCGGCCCAAACCCTTCCTATTCCTATACCCATCCAAATGCCTCTTAAATGATCCTCCTGGCAACATCCTTGTTAATCTTTTCTGAACCCTTTCAAGCTTCACAACATCTTTCCGATAGGAAGGAGACCAGAATTGCATGCAATATTCCAACAGTGGCCTAACCAATATCCTGTAGAGCCGCAACATAACCTCCCAACTCCTGTACTCAATACTCTGACCAATAAAGGAAAGCATACCAAACGCCTTCTTCACTATCCTATCTACCTGCGACTCCACTTTCAAGGAGCTATGAACCTGCACTCCAAGGTCTCTTTGTTTAGCAACACTCCTTAGGACCTTACCATTAGGTGTATAAGTCCTGCTAAGATCTGCTTTCCCAAAATGCAGCACCTCTCAGCTATCTGAATTAAACTCCATCTGCCACTTCTCGGCCCATTGTAATCTGAGGTAACCTTCTTTGCTGTCCACTACACCTCCAAGCCTTTTTCTACAAAATAGTCAGCTGACCTGGTGGACACCTTCACAAGTGCAAGCTCGTGAAAGCCCAAGTGATCTATCCAGGATCATAATGGGTCAAGGATAAGTATTGTCCACTTCTGCAAAGGTAGCACAGATCTCTATTCCCATAATAAAATGGGAAGCTGTGAGATTCCGGGAAATGTGTGGGTTCTATTAAACATTTATCCCAAACATTCAGCACAGTGGCCACAAAGCTGACAGACCTAATCCAGAAAAAATAGGTAGTATGAACTGAGAAGTGTCAAAATGCTTTTGAGAGGCTGAAGGCCATTTTAATAAGTGAGCCTCTGCTTCCAGCTCTAAGCAGCTACTGATACCAAGTGATATCTGGGATAGGAGCTGTCTCTGTCAGGGAGATGAATATGAAATGGAGATACTAATCAGGTACTTATCTAGAAACTAAACAATCATCAGAGATGGTATGCTGTCAAAGGAGAAGGAAACCTTTTGTATATTATGAGCTCTCAATTACTTTTAAGATATTTATTCAAAATGATTACAAAGAGACCACAGTCTCTACTGACCACTATGTATTACTATTTATGGAGAAGTTTAAGACCCAGAATGCCTGTTTATTCCATTGGTGTCAGTTCAATCAATTACACCAGTTAAAATTTACCCACATTGCTGGGAAATCAGATTCCCTGACCAAATCTTAGAGAATTGAAAAGATAGTATAGACTAAAGCTAAGAGAATGAACTTATTTACATTTTCCATTTTTAATTCTTTTTCATCCTTTGTAATGAAATGAGAATGGATCTCATTTCATTTATCATGTGAGGGAAATGTCATGACCATGGATCACCTATGGACATATTGAACTTTTAATGTCAATGTTCTAAAATATTTTTTAAACAGTCAAACAAATGCCTAAAGATATATATTCAGGGCTGTCTGGAGAGAGATACCCTGGAATGTCACACCTGACGAACTGTCATGGGAGAAATGCACAACAAAGGGATTTATAATTTCCTGGGTGATACCTCAGACAGTGAATATGATGAGAAAGAAAATGAAACCATAATAATTTGGGAAACATCATCTAAGATATGGTTATAACAATGATGACTCCACTACTACCCCTTGAGCTAGAATCATGGACAGTGATATTGATTTGAGACGATGTTGCATAGCTCGATCAATCATTGGATAAACCCATTGAGCCATTGATGGATACAATCAGAACTACACTGACGGTCACCATGGATTAAGACAAGAACCAAAGGATGGTCAAAGAATACATGAAATCCACAAATCAGCTGTTAATCCTGATGGTTCCATACTTTATCGGAGTTCATGAGCAGAGTCACAGCTCAGACCTCAAACAAACTCACTTATATAATTCACCAAGCTCACAGTCTAGCTTCTCACAGTGCCAGTAGACAAATATGTTTGTGCAAGAAAGCTGTGCCTTGGTCTTGCAGCTTTTCCATAGCGTAAAGTGAGTGGATTGAAAATCCGGGCCATTGAACAGTCAACTTTTTAATGCACATTTCTAGCACATGAAGCGTTTGTCAGGAATGCTGAAAGTTGTCTGGAGCTAATGAACTGCAGCACAGCAAGCAAGACTGATTCATGTGGCAATAGGATTAGAGCAAGGAACAATAGTGCAGAATCTGGAAATCTGAAGTAGGAACAGGAAATGCTGGAAATAGCGAGTTTGATAAGATTTATAGCTCAGTTTGAGGTTCTGGGTGTAAGTTTGCTTACTGTTTTGCAAGGTTCAATTTCAGCCATTGCATCGCCACACTAGGTAACATCATCAGTGGGCCTCTGGTGAAGCACTGATGTTATGTCCCATTTTCTATTTATGTGTTTAGGTTTCCTTGGCTGTGTGATGTCCTAGAAGCATGGCATTTCGACCAGAACTCTATCAACAAGCATATCAATTTGGACCCCATCTACCATACTCTGAGAAAAAGAATAGGAAATCACTTCACAAACACAGGAAATGACATCACCAACACAGGAAATGACGTCATGTGCACAAGGAAACCTAAACACATAAATTGAAAGCACGACACAACACCAGCCCTACACTCGAGGCTCACTGATGATGTTACCGAGTATGGTGACGAAAAGTCTGAAAATGAACCTTTCAGCTCAAGTGACAAACTTACATCCAGAATTCTGGAAATAGGCAGCTGATCAATATGCATCTGTGAACATAAAAACAGAATTGCTTTTCAAGTCGGCTATTGTCAGAACCAGAAAATGTAAGAAATTGTTTTTAATAAATAGAGTCAAAGAAAAGTGAGAACAAATATTTTTCTTTGCTTTCAAGACTGTGCATTTGTTATTTTTCATGTTCTATTACACGCGTGTACTTACCCTTTAGTTTGTTTCTCATATTATGAGCAAAATCAGTGAACTACAGCCATTCTTATTGATCAGTGCTACCATTCCAATCAATGATATAATAACTTATTGGTAACTTTAATTTGAACAAGCATTTTAAAATGAACATTTATCAGTAAGTATGTCATACATTTTGGGCCCTTGCCACAGAAGAGTAATACTTAGACCACCAGTCTATGACATTCTCACTGTCTTGAATGACAGAAGGTTTCCTTCTTGATGTGAACTTTCGTGACAACCTCCTCTTCTGTAATAAAGCATAGGCAAATGGAGGTGGTTTCAGTAAGGAAAAGAAATAATGTTTTGTTTACACACTTTCACTGGTTATATGCAGCCATAAACCATCGTATCCCATCACCGTGGCAAGGGAGCAAACCCTTAGCTTCATGGCAACATCCTCATTTCTGAATCGGAATCTTGCTCCAAACAATCCTGGTGAGTTAAGACTGGAATTCCATCCCTGGAGGTTGATATCCAACAGAATATTTGCACTGATATAGGTTCAATTTGTAAGCTGTGGAAGTTTTTAAAAAAAAGCTCCTGCCATTTGAAAGTAACCACCCTATTAGCCAGTGCAAGGAAGACAGTCACCATGGAAGGTAAATTTACATCATGGTTTCTTAGGCTCAGAAACATACTGAAAATCCTTCCACAGTTTCACACTATTCGCCAAACAAATTATCTGAATATACAACAGCAACCTTAGCATCAATAAAATAAGCATGTTTAGTACTGAACTAAATAATAGTAGTTAATTAGAGGACCCAATGTACTGTATTGACTCGTTAAAAAAGTGAATTGTTAGTTATCTCAATTTTGTACCAGATATCAGGATTTAGCTATAGAGTAGGCTCAGAAACAAATTTACTTAATGTAAAGTGCTGAGAAGTTATTACATGTATAGTTAACTTAATGTTATTGCTAAATGTTGCAATATATTTTTCTGGACAATTATTTGCTGAAAAATGTGTTGCTGGAAAAGCGCAGCAGGTCAGGCAGCATCCAAGGAGCAGGAGAATCTCCTGCTCCTTGGATGCTGCCTGACCTGCTGCCCTTTTCCAGCAACACATTTATCAGCTCTGATCTCCAGCATCTGCAGTCCTCACTTTCTCCTGCATAATTATTTGTCCTAGTAAGTTTGGTCCTCTTTGTTGACTTTTTCTTTTTCTTCTCGAACCTCTCAAGAGAGGCAATGGGAAGAGGAAAACACCCCATGATCTGTCAATCTTTAACCTCAATCAATACCATTAAAACAGATTAGCTCATCTTTTATCTCACTATGGCGTTTGTGAGCTTGCTGTGCAACACTGATATTTCCTACATTGCAATAGTGACTAGATGTTTCCTAAAGTAACCTGTTCAGAGACTGTATTGCACACCTCTGGAGTAGGTAGGATTTGAACCCTGGCCTCCTGGTTCGGAGAGAGGGACACTGCCTTTGCACCAGAAAAGCCTTTTGAAGTAGTAACGATACCAGAATTACATAACTGGGTGTAATATCATATGGGATGCCCTGATATTGTGCTACATAAATGTAAGTCACTTTTTTTGACCAATGTTAGGCTGCTACAGGAATGTCACTAATAGAAGAGTGTTCCCTTGGGAAACATTTAGGGAGTGACTTTGCAGCAACCTGAATGCCACTCGGGAACCTAAAGTAATGTCATTGGATACAGATTACAATGAAACAGATAGCAGAAAGTATAGTTATATGAATAAACTCTACAACTTTACTTACATAAGCACAGGCAGCACAGTGCTGCCTCACAGTGCCATGGACCTGGGTTTGATTCCAGCCTCAGGCAACTGTCTGTGAGGAGCTTCCATGTTCTCCCTGCACCTGCATGGATGCTCCAGTTTCTTCCCTCAGTCTAAAGATCTGCAGAATCAGGAGGATTGACTATGTGAAATTGCCCATAGTGTCAAGGGATGCATAGCCTAGGTGGATTAGCCATGGGAAGTCCAGGGTTACAGGGATGAGGTAAAGGGTTGGGTCTGGGAGGATGCTCTTCAGAGAGTTGGTTTTAATATTGAATAGGAAATACTGATTTCCTCTGGTTGATGGATGATTTTAAACTTTGCATTTAGGAGATTTTGGGAAATGAATGCTTTTCTACAAGAAACTGTGGAAGCAACAAACATTGTATTTTCCAAGAGAAAATGACATTCTTGAAGTGACATCACTTAATTTGGATCACTGATATTGAGATATTTTATGATTTTTTTTCATGGAATGTGAGCGTTGTTGGTTATGGTTGCATTTATTGCCTGTCCCTTATTGACCTGAAAAAGATACTTGTGATCTGTATTCTTAAATCACTGCATCCACAATGTCATTAGAAAGGAAGATCCAGGTTTTGACTCAACAATAATAAAGGAATGGTGATACACTTCTAAGTCAGGATGGTGTGTAGCTTGGAAGGGAACCAGCAGACAATAATGTTCCCATACTTTAACTTTTTATTTAGTTTTCAACATTTGCATTAAGACAACATTTCTCTACTACCATATTCTATTCGAGAAAGCCAGTTGGTGAATGATAGAACTGGAACCAATTGTTTTATATATATATATTATATTTATTAACAGAGTCATGTACTATAAGCATACACCTCCTCACACAACAATCATAATTTAAGTCTCTTATTATTTAGAGAGACCTAAGTGAATCCCCAGTTAAGTACCCATGACCTGTATACAATTAAGTACCCATGACCTGCAAAGCATCCAGTTAAAACTATTGAAGTACTTTTGAAATGTAGTTATTATAGTGCATGTAGCATTATAGTCTGAAAATGAAATCAAAGTTAATGGAGTCATACTTCCTCTACCAACATGGTACTTCATTGCTCTTTTCAGCTCAGTTCCAGATAACCAAACACTCTGGGTTTAAACAAAGCCCCCTTTCAGCATCCATATCAATTCTTCTACCTATTATTTTATGTCTTTTCCCCCTTATTGCTGATTTCTTTGCTCTCCACTCTATCAGAGCTTCTTAAAAGTTTTATACATCCAATTAAATCTCCCTTATTGCACAGAAAACAACTGCAGCCATTCCAATATTTTCTCATGGTTAATACCAACAGCCCAACAGAAATAGGAACAGGAGTGGGCCATTCGGCACCTAGAGCCTGCTGCACCATTCAATACTCTCATGGCTGATCCAACATTCCTCATATCCACTTTTCTTCGTTTTCCCCGTAACCTCACTGATCAAGAATCTTTCTATCTCAGCCTTAAGTATGCACAAGGACTCTGCTTCTAAGCTCTTGTGGCAAGGAGTTCCAAAGTCTCTCAAGCCTCTGAGAGAAGAAATTCCTCCTCATCTCAGTATTAAATTGGTTGAAGTTCTCTACCTTTGGCAACAGCCTTGCAAATCTCTTTTCTACCCTTTTTAGCGCAATAACATATTTCCACTATTCTACGCTATATTCTAGTTCTGGCCCAACTAGCGTTGTATACAATTCTAGCATAACTTGTCTGCACTTATATTCTTTAGCTCAACTAGTAAAGTATAGTGTATGCTTCTTTAACCATCTTATCTTCCTGACCAGCTACCTTCAGAGATTTGTTGGTATGCTCTCTAATCTTGTGTACTTTTCAGTATCCTACTATTTACTGGGTATCCATTTGCCCTGTATGTCTTACCCAAATCTCACACATCTCTTGATTCGATCCCATTTGTCTATTTTGAGTTCACCTGACTAATCCATTGATACCATCCTGAACACTACAGCTGACTGCTTCACTATCAATCACATAAGTCTTCCTGAACTGAAAACTACTTAATCATGCATCCCTACATAAATTTGGTCTCAACAAAATCAAAATAAAGGAATGATCATTTTAACTCAATTTTTGATCTGCATTTGAAAAACCAATAAAAAGAACCAGTCATTTTCCACGGGTCCTCCTTTCAAATTTAGGGATAATTGCAGATCCTGGCATATTAAGGGTGTTGTGAAACTTGAAAGATTTACAAAGTTTTTCCAGGGTTGGAGTGTTTGGGATATAGGGCAACCACTGTATCTGCAGATCCTCTCACCCCGGTTTCAGTTACCCGTGGTTTACTGCAACCCGAACATATTACATGGAACATTCCAGAACTCGGGACCAGGGGCTTCCTGGGAGGCAAATTTCCCATTCAAATGAATGGGTTCACTACTATCTACGGTTTCGGGCATCCGCAATAGGTCTTGGAACATATGCCCCGCAGGTACGGGGGAACTACTGCATAAGGGACAGGCTGAATAGATTGGGGCTTTTATTCCTGGAGACTTGAAGGCTGAAGGGTGACCTTTTAGAGGTTTATAAAATCATGAGGGGCATGGATAGGGTAAATAGTCAACTGTCCCACTCCTGCAGTGGGAGAGTCCAGAACTAAAGGGCATGGGTTTAAGGTGAGAGGGGAAAGATATAAAAGGGACCTAAGGGGCAACATTTTCAAGCAGAGGGTGGTGCATGTATGGAATGAGCTGCCAGAGGAAGTGATGGAGATTTGTATAATTGTAACATTTAAAGGGCATCTGGATGGATATATGAATAGGAAAGGCTTAGAGGGATATGGGCCAAATGTTGGCAAATGGGACTAGATTTGTCTATGATATTTGGCCAACATGGACGAGTTGGACCAAAGGGTCTGTTTCTGTACCATACAACTCTATGCCTGTACGTCCTGGGTACCTTTCCGGCATGAGGTTCACCCTAAGGACAGTGCCATATAACGATCAGAGTGCTCCTGCACAAATAACATGAGGTCAATAGAAGTGCATTAATATTGCAGGTCATCTTAATCTGTAGTATTCAATCAAGTTCAACACAGTCACGCAATCTAACTTCAGTAAAGTAGATCTTACTGACCATGTGTCTTGAGAAAGCTACTGCTGGCATTGGTTCAGATGGTGCGTCAGGATTCATGCTTATATGGACTTCATTTTCTTGCATTTGCGGTATAGTACAGGGTTCATCTAAAGATTTTTTAAGAAGTCAATTATTAGTGCAAATGTAAACGTACATTTATGCTGAAATACCTTGCTGTAAATATCAACATTTATTGCTGTAAAGATCGACACAGCTCAGGTACTTTGAGTTTGGTTTTTTCAACGATTCAACTCTTAATTTGTCATTGCTTTAACTTTTCTTTAATCTGAATCTGATAAATGGTACAGTTCTACAGTCTCTTAGGTACCCAAACTGATATATTCAAGAGTAACCAGAAAGCCTGTAACCTTTTTATTTGGTTCACATACATATTCCTCTTCTGTTACTGATTTAAGACACAATGTGTTTTGGCTCATTTGACAACACTCTGCTTTCTAATTCAGAAACGTCTGCTTTGAGGTGTGTTCTCAGACTGAAGCACATAAGCTAGCTTGGCACTTGAAATCCTGAAGGATTTCAGAATTAGTCAAAAGACTACTTTTAAATGAGGCATAATCTACATCTTCAGGTTCATCTCTTAACGAACATGACCAAAGCTGAGAAACCATCTTTAATCTCAAAGCTTTTTGCAAAATGTCGCTTTGTGCAAATTGACTGCTGTCCAATGTTATGAATGTAAATTTTTATATGTTGATTATGTTTTTGACTGTTTCTTCCATTCAAGGTAAAAATGGAGAGTGAAGAGATTCATATGATCTATTTCAATTTCTGGCTGACAACAAACCTGGGTGGCTTGGTTAACATGGAGACTATAGCATGCAGTGTAGGGTTAATGGTTGCATTAAAATATTAATAAGGATTATCTTTTCTGTAGTTTAGAACATTAGCTGCCAGTGATATTTAGTCAATGTTGTTCTTTGTTGCAGTAAAAGTCTTAAAACATCAAGCTTTGTCATGTGATTCCCTTAAGTTTGTCATTAGGAATGGAAATATTGTTTTTTTTTAAGCTATTGGTGTCTACATGGATGATAACATTAGACACTAAACTAAAGAAGATAAAGAGCCCATGATGTTGGATGGAGTCCATTCACTTGAATAGGGGATTGGCTAACTAATAGAAAACAGAGTTGTGATAAGGGGGAGCACTTACAGGATGGCAACCTGTAACTAGTGGATTACCATAGGGTTCAGTGCTGGGCCCACAATTATTTACAATACAAATGATTTAATTAAGGAAAACAGATGAACTATTGCCAAGTTTACAATGACATAAAAATAGTTGGGAAGGCAAGTGGTGAAGATAATGCAAAGAATCTGCAGAACAATATTGGCAGGTTAATCGAGTGGGCAAAAAACTTCACACATGGAATAATATGTGGAGAGATGTGGGGTTATGCACTTTGGCAGGAAGAATAGAGGAGCTGACTATTATTTTAATGGAGAAAGACTGCAGAATGCTATAGCACAGAAGGATTTGGGAGTCGTCATGCATAAATCACAACAAAGCTAGCATCCAAGTTCAAAAGGTAAAAAGGAAGAGGAAATGAAATGTTAGCCTTTATTTCAAAGGGAATAAAGTATAAAATAGAGGGGTATTATACAACTTAGATTACAGCTGGAATATAGTGAACAGTTTTCAGCCCCTTATCTAAGGAACAATATATTGTCATTGGAGATAGTCCAGAGAAGATTCACGAGAATAATCCCAGCATAAAGGAACTATCTCATTAGGCGAGGTTGAGGAGATTGGGCCTTTACTGAAGTTAAGAAGAATGAGAGACAAGCTTATTGAAATATGCAAAATCCTTCAGGCACTTGACAGGGTAGATGTAAAGAGATTATTGGGAGAGTTCAGGACCAGGTGGCATTATCTTGGAATAAGAAGTTACACATTCAAAACAGAGATGGGAGGAATTTCATCTCTCAGAGGATGGTGAATTGTGGTATTCTTTACAAGAGGCCTGTCGAAGTTGCGTTGTTAAATATAATCAAGGTTGAGATAGACTGATTTTTAATCAATAGGGAATCAAGGGTTATTGTGAGAAGGTAGGAAAGTGGAGTAGGGTTATCGGATCAGCCACAATCTCATTAATGGCAGAATAGACTCGATTAGCTGAATGGCCTACTTCTCCTGCTACAATTTTTGGTTTTAATGGAATGCTGCATAGAAATAATGACTTCCTGTCCAGTAAATAATGCAAAATATTTTGCAAATTAATTGACCAAAATGTTCAGAGGGAGCTAGTTGCATAGCGATCACTAGTGATCTAGAGGCCCAAGTTGATAGTCTTTGAAAAGGGCCTCAAGTCCCATCATGGCAACTGGTGGAGTTGAAGTTCCGTTAATAAATCTGTAATATAAAGCTAGAGTCAGCAACAACGGTCATGAAACTATTACAGTTGTAGTAAAAACCAGTTATGATAAAAATCTGATTAATTCATGCCATTTAAGAAAGGAAATTTACTTTCCTTAAAGGACAGTTCTGAAATTGTCTGAAACCGGAACATTAATTCTGATTTCTCTCCATAGATGCTGCTAGACCTGCTGAGCTTTTGCAGCAATTTTTGTTTTTGTTTATGTTTTTGTTTCTGACTTGCAGTATCTGCAGTTCTTTTTTTTTGCCTTCCTTACCCAGTCTGGCCTACACGTGACTCCAGATCTACAGCAATGTGATTGGCTCTTAAATGCCCTTTGAAAAGATTCAGTTGGACTCTCAATTCAAGGGCATTTAGGGATGGGCAATAATATTGCTCTTGTCAGCAATGTGGTCTAACGATAAATGAAAGAGAAAATGTTACATGTTACTGTAAATTGAATTAAAATTTTTGAAAAGAAAACTGACCAGCAATGATAGAGGGACAGTGAAAGGAAGGACAAAAACAAAAGAGAGAATATAGATTTTCATTCACATAACGTGTTTCACAACCTCGCAATATCTTACTGAACTTAAGGACCAATTAACAATTTTTGAAGGAAAAGTCTTGATTTTTTTGGACTCAAGGAAATGTGCAGGTTAATATGAGCAAGGCAAATTGTCACAATTTGTAATCAAATAAATGACCAGATTTCTTATTTGTAGGTGTTTGCTGAGGGATTAAGGTTGGCCAGAAACACTGGGAGATCTCTCCCTGTTTTGTTTTCCTTTGAATAGTGCTGTGGGATCTTACACATCCACCTAAGAGAACAAACATTTTACCATCCAAACAGCACCTCTGACAGTGCTCACTCAGTACTAAACTTGATGTATCACTCAAGATTCTGTACTCAAGTCTCTGAAGTAGTACTTGATTATGTGAGCTTCTAACTCAGAGGGATGTATGCCAAAAACAATTAAATAGTGGCTGGAGGCAAAAGCCTTTCTTCAATATTATATTAGGAACATAGGAACTGGTGTGAGCCATATAGCTCCTCAAATTTGTTCCACCATTCAATGATCATAACTAATTTGCAACCTTAATCCATGTACCTGTATTCCTTAATATCTTTGGCTAACAAATATTGCTCAATCTCAGTTTAAAAATTAACACATGGTGTAACATCAACTGCAATTTGCAAAAAAAAAACAGTTCCACACATCTACCACTTTTTGAGTGAAGAAATGCACCCTCAACTTTGCTCCCAAAAGATCTAGCTCAAGCTTTTAGACTGCTTCCAGTCCTAAATTTCTCAATCAGACATTCTGTTCTTGATTATATTTTATATTACATTGCAAGACAAAATTTAAGTGGACAGATGGCCCGAACATCATGAAGCAACAATTCTTTATTTCTATTGGCATCAATTCCTTGGAAAAATTAAGGTTAAAGTAGGAAAACAGAATAATTGCAAGGAAATAAGCTTATAGTTCACATCTGGTTGAGGAATTTTTTTTGTGGGAGAAAGTGAGGACTGCAGATGCTGGAGATCAGAGCTGAAAATGTGTTGCTGGAAAAAGGAGCAGGAGAATCGACGTTTCGGGCATGAGCCCTTCTTCAGGAATGGGAGGAAGAGAGCTTCTTCAAGGAAGGCATCCTTGCAAGAGGATTCGCAGTAAGTTAAAATGTTCTAGGAGAAAGTGAGGACTGCAGCTGCTGGAGATCAGAGCTGAAAATATGTTGCTGGAAAAGCGCAGCAGGTCAGGCAGCACCAAAGGAATTTTTTGTGTCTATTTATGTGTCTCAATCTTCCTGCAGTCTCTTTCTGATAAAGACACCCTTTCTTCCTGAGAAAGTCCCTCTGAGCTTCCTCAGTCAATGCACCCCCCCTCACTGTTGCCACTTATTTCTGGAGGCCCTATTACAGACTGTTTACTCATCACAGATGGGGGGATAAAACTGTCCCCCGTTATATTCTCAGCTGCTTTGAGAAGAGTAAGGTCAGAGGTTCTTACCAGTTATGTCCGGTGTGCTTCTACATGCTGATTGACGATGTTCACGAGGTCTGTGCATGTACTGCTTCAGTGAGTTGATGGTATGTGTCCCAACAAGAGTGCTGCGGCCAAATGCTCTCCAGTCAACAACAGAGATACGGAGTGGTGGGTGAAGGTATTCATTGTCAGGTAATTCCTGTCAAAACAAACAGTAAAGCTTTTGTTTTTCACTCCTTTTAAATCAACGTGCACAAGTCTTACAGGTATATGGTACAATAGCCCCAGTATTTCCCAAAGGAGGGAGGGGTGACTTGAGAGGGACAAGGCCAGGAGTAAAACCTGGAATCTAACCCGTGATATTGGTATTATTTGCCGTTGGAGAGGTTGCGGGGGCAGGAGAAACAATGGCAAAAAAGCTGCAGCGAGGACAGTTGGAAGTGGTGTCCAACCAGAGAGAAATTGGGGTGAAGGTTAGACCCCAGCAATTTGGAGGTGGGGATGAATGGAGTGGGGAAGTGTTGCTTACAAGGAGCAGGAAGGGGCCATGATTAACAGAAACACAATACAGCCAGTTTTGTTTAGAATCCCTACAGTGTAGAAGCAGGCCATTCAACCTATTGAGTCCATACCAACTCTCTGAACAGCCTCCCATCTTATTCCTGTAACCCTGCAATTCCCAGGGCTAATCCACCCAACCTACACATCCCTAGACACTATGGCCAGTCCACTTAACCCACACAACTTTGTGCGAGAAAACAGGAGAACCGACACAGGAAGAATATGCAAACTCCACACAGGCAGTCACCTGAGGGCAGAATTGAACTTGGGCCCCTGGCTCTGTGAGACAGCAATACCAACCTCTGAGCCAGTGTGTCACTCTGTTATACAGACTCATTTCACTGCCAGGTTTCCCCAAGTCTCAAGGAACCTGTCCAGCAATTGGAACCCATCCCCCAAGTGCACAGTGGGTGTGGACATTCAGACTTAATCATATTCAGCATCACCAAGTCAGGACACATGCCATCTGCACACCTCATTAGTGTTACATAGGAGCAGGCACATGTGCAGTAGGTTGGTACAGGTCAGCATTTCTTGCTTCATTTTGTTTTTAATGCAAAATACTGCAAAATCACCTGTAGCACTTTTCATCTATTATCCTCCACCACTAAATCACCCATGTTTCCACTTAATCAAATTACACAGAACACCAGGTAAGGGCAATGCAGACCTTTCAACATTTTTTAACCTCCTCCTCGACACTGTCACCACTATTGTTGGGAGGTAAATGACAACTCCAAATGAATCAATTCAATGGAGTGGATAGAGCAGATAAATAAAAAGTTTTGGCTCCAACACCAATCAAAATGGGAAGATGCTGAATGGAAATAAAGAGCAAAGAGACAGACCTACAGTCAGAGTCTAATGATTTCTCTCACTGGTTGCCAGAAAGTAGGGCCACTTCCATGATATGAGACCAGATATATCAAAAGGGCAGAAAAAGAACAAAACATATCCAGAAAAGTCAAAAGAGTATCTGGGACTGGAGGGTTTGAGTTGTAAGGAAAGGCTGGATAGACTGCGACATTTTTTCCTGGAGGGTAGAAGGTTGAGAGATGACCTTATAGAGGTTTATAACATCATGACAGACATAGATAAAATGAACAGCCAAGGTCTTTTTCCCATGGTAGGGGAGTCCAAAACTAGAGGGCATGGGTTTAAGATGAGAGGGGAAAGTCTTTAAAGGGACCTGAGGGGCAGCTTTTTCACATAGAGGCTGGTGCATACATGGAATGGATTGCCAGAGGAAGTGTTAGAAGTGAGTACAAGTATAGCACTTAGATGACGTTTGGACAAGTACATGAATAGGAAAGCTTTTAGAGGGATATGGGCCAAAAGCAGGCAAAAGGGATTAGTTTAGTATGAAAAATCTGGTTGGCATGAATGAGTTGGACCAAAGCTGTTTCTGGACTGTATTACTCTATGACTATGACATATTTGGCTGCTCTGATCTTCCATATGCTGTTTTGTTTCAGCCACCATGAGGCACATCAAGAATAAACAAGTTTTTTGGGAGAGCATCCAACGTTTCACAGACACTGCTTGACCCCTGGCAGTCTGACAAGACTGGCCTTTGGGCTGCTATTGTGCTCTGGGTTTAACCTGTCCTAAAGCATTGTGCTGAGGTTATTTAAACCATAAGGGTGGATGGGCCACAGCAGAGCAAAGCTGGCCACAATAACTGTGAATTAGAGCAATGTCTCATCATTCCAATAAAGGAGATATAGGGTCCTTCAATGATCTGAAGAAAAGATGTCACAACGTTAAGCAACTTTTCAGAAGCAATTGCCCTTCCTTCTTAATATATCCAGGTCTTCCTTAAAGCCTAGTGTGGAAGTCATGCCTGCTCTTGGCTGGCAGGGATGCTAGAAGACCCTCAGCAGTGAATACCAGGCAGTATTTCTGAACTATCACAGCAATGGCACCAAGGCCAGCAGAGACCTCAACATGATGAATGTAATAGCTGTTTCCTTACTACAATGAACCAGTCTCCCTGAACAGTAAAGTTTGGATTTCTCTTGTAACTCTGAATGACAGAAGATTTGATTCCTTTCCCTGCATATTCAATGAAGACCTGCGGCCGGTCCACAGTCAGCAGCTGCACCCGTTTGAGCTCGCGGAGACCCCAAAAAAACACCTGCAAAAAACAAAATTACTATTCAGAATGGACAGAAATTGACTTTGACATCTAACATTTGATAGGAATCAAGCACATTCACTTGTCGAAGGAGCAGCCCTCCGAAAACTTATGATTTCAAGCAAACCTTTTGGTCTATAACCTGGCGTTATGTGACTTCTGACTTTGTCCATCTCAGTCCAACACTGGCACCCACACATGTTTTACAATTGAGGTGGTGTTACATTGTATATGTTGATATGAAGACTGTGGCTGTGTTTCGCAGCGCTAAGGGAGCAGTGTGGGTTTTCAGAGTTTTGTACTCAATATTTATTCCTTAACTGCACTATCTGAGAGATTATCTGAGCATATATCTCATTGTGGGGCCTTATGGAGGAATGGAGATTACACTTCCAAAGTCACTCACTGCTGTGCAGCACCTCTGGATACCTTGAGAACATAAATGCCTCTATTTAAGTATGAGTTCTGTTTTTCAAGCACCATGATCCCTTTTATCATGCATCTTACCAGCCTTCACGTCTTCCATCTTCCTCTTTGTCCTATCTTTCACCTTTCCACTTGCTTAAAATGTACTCAATCTCCCAGGTCTGGTGGTATGTTAATACACTGAAATGTTCTGGGTTTGATTTTACACTCCTGCAGGGTGGCTTTGATGGTGGGGTGAGTTACATAAAATCTAGTGGGCACTATGCCCACCACAATCTTCCTGTCCTTTCTCTCTCCAACATCCCATACTTGAGATGGAGGAGTCTTCATGTGAGCTGCTCGTTTATGGGCTGATTGAGGCCCTTAGAGGTTTGACCAGCAGGGGTAGGCCTGTGCCATGCAGGAGGCCCAGGTTTATCCAACTAGCCTGTAATTTCCTGATTTCTGTCTCTCTCTCTCATTTTGAATAAAGGAGCTACATTGTTATTTTCCAATCTAATGGGACATTGCCCCAAGTCAAGAGAGCTTTGGAAAGTGCATCAATTATGTCAGTAGCCACTCCTTTTAAAACCCTAGCATGATGTCCATCAGGACCTGTGCACTTGTCAGCCTACTGCTCCAAACATTTACTCAGTACCACCCTCTGGTGATTGTGATTTTCCTGAGTTCCACCCTCCTTTCCATTTCCGGATTTGAAACTGCTTCTGGGATGTTACTATATCTTCCATAATAAAGACTGATGCAAGCTACCTGTTCAATCCATCAGCCATTCCTTTATTTTCCATTATTAATGCTCCAGAGTCACTTTCTATAGAACTTTTTATTTCTTTTCATTTTTACATATTTATAGAAACTCTGACTATCTGTTTTGATATTTTTTGCTAGCTTTTTCTAAGACTCTAAATTTTCCTTCCTTATAAATTTTTTTATCATTCTTTAATTTTCCTTCTGTCCAATCTTCTGACCTGTCACCTATCATTGCACAATTACTTGTTTTGTCTTTAAATTTGATATCATCTTTAACCATAGTTGTTTGGTCCAGTCTTTGGAATTTTCCTTACTCAATGGCAATTGTTTTAGGTTTAGAGGTGATTCCCCCCACACCACAACCTCAAGCCCCAACAAGGTAATTCTCCCCACCTAGGTCCCATGCAGCCCCACTCAATCCTGTGTGCTAACACAGCCCCAACAAGACCCCCAACATACTGTGGTGTCAGGATTCCTTTGTTGGGAGTGGGCACAGTACCAGCAGTGACCACTGCTGGCACTATTGGGACAAACAAGCTGCTGGTCATCGATTGGCCAACAGCTCTTTAAAATGGGATTTCTTCCCAACACAAATATGGAAGGCCCACCTCAGAATGTTTAATGCTGATCACAGCTGAGGAGGAGGGACCTCCCCACACCAGTGTCTAAATGGGCTGCTGTGAGACTTTGGTGTCCCATTAAATCCAGCCCATTAACTCTAATTCTCCCTCCAAAGAATTCTGCCAGGTCCATTGAATGATACCAGCATTTTCTGTTTCTATTTCTCTGCTTCTATATCATGTTATGGGTATATAAGCTTCTGTATGGGTATAGCATTTTGAGTTTGTCAACAAAGGTGTAAAAATTATGCAGATTTAGGGTTGAGGATTATTTATAAGGAAAGCAGTATAGTTAGTTTTTTTGACCTAGCTGCAGTCTCCCTCATATATCCAATGACGAGGAGGTGCCACAGATGGACCCGGGTGGACAAATGTAAAAATCACACAGCACCAGGTTATAGTCCAACAGGTTTATGTGGGAGCACCAGCTTTCGGACCACTGCTCCTTCGTCAGGTGATGAAGAAGCAGCGTTCTGACAACTAATACTTCCAAATAAACCTGTCGGACTATAACCTGGTGTTATGTGATTTTTAACTTCATATATCTTGTACCTCCACCCTGTAGTTGCTTAGCACAGGACGGATGTTGACTGGCACTGGCAAGATCTGATTTCCATCTGGTTCATCAATAGGTGGAAGATCTTCAACTCCTGAATCCGGAATCTGAAAGTACATAATTTATAAAAAAAGATAAATATCCCACACACTTGCATTACTTATTATTTCTCCCCTATCCTAAGATTGTCCTGTTCACCTAGCTAATACCTTCTTAATGAACCTAATCCTAGTCTATACCTAATCTATGTCTCACAGTCTTTGTTTTTGCATTTAATGTCTGATATGAAATTGTTAAAATGAATCATAATAAAGTGTGTTTAAAATCTTGTTTGAATTTAGCTCAGCTGGAGAAGCCATCCCTTTTCACAAGGAAAGATGACCACATTGGACTTGAAATGTTCACTCTGTCTCTGTCTCAGAATAGCTGTCCTAACCTTCCAGCAGTCACAACAATACAAGCCCATTCTCCACCATGAGGGACAGACTGCTTCTCACTGAAGAGCCAGGCCACCACAATGTAAATGTGCTTTGATGGATGTGAGCACAGTTTTGTTACATTGTCAGTGGCAATTCACTTCCAAACAAACTAACCCTTTAGCTCTTAACTTTCCCCTGTTCTTTCATGAAAGATATTGCACAAGGGCTATTTTAAAATGTGTGTGTTCACGAAGATTAACTTCAATAAGCAATCAAGTATACTCTTTTACCTCTGGAGGCTAAATTCAATCAATATGAATTAAACAAGCCATATAAATAGCAGCTAAGGCCTCCCCAACCCCTCCCCCCGCATATAGCAGTGCTATGTGAATGAATTCCCTCCCCAATACACCCTCCTGACTGTCTTGATAGGCATCCATTTTATTAGCTACTTAGGCTCTTACAAGATCAAACGATCATCAATAATTTATGTTTCAGGAGTTTATTAGGTTGATTTAAACTTGATCTCAAAACATTCTTACCTGCAAAAGTTCAAAGGCTACAAGGAGCTCACCAGCAGGTACACTGCCACAGTACATGGGGTGATATTGAAGTTCAGGGGGCACATAATCTTGTCCAGCCAGCCTCACAACAGGAACAGCCATAGTGCTGCCAATGTACTCTGCTTTACCCTGAAATAAAGGTAGCATGAAAGAAGATCCATCTTTTCAAATTAGCTTGCTAGAACAACACTTTCAGCTAACAGTGTTAGCCTAACAGGATACAAGAGTTGGGATGAAGACTAATTCCCCCATAGATTGATGCTGCTTGAGATTACAGCTTCTTCTTATGTTAACAGAAACTGCTTTATTGCATATTTGAGGACTGTATGCAATGTCGCAGTAATACATCTTAACTCTCTTCAAATCATACAATGCCTCTTTCTCATACAATGTTACTGCAAACATCATCATAACATTCCAGGTGAAGGAGTTAAGTTATTTATATTGTCAGTAGTAGCAAAGGTAGCAAAGTCAGTGAGAACCACAAATGTACAAAGAATGGATAACAAATGAGTCATGTTGGCTGTCAAGGTTAGTAGAGTAGAAGCTACACCTGGGTAAAATACAGACAATTCCTGTATTTTACAGCAAGAAAAGCAGCAGCTAATGTAAGACATTCTGGACAAAGGAGTGTGGGAATTTTAATGTGAATGTTATAATGTTTTCTATCAAGATTCAATTTACCTGCAAATCCATCAGAGTGCGTTTTACTCATCATGGTGATAAAGCAGGCTCTCCCTGCGTATGCATGAAATAAATTATCGTAACCTGATCTTGAATCCTCTTATCAATTTGTCAAGTTGTTCAGTAACACAGGCACTAAGCCAATACTTCCTGAACATTTTTCCCCTCAGTGAGCTGTGGGACGGGAAGGAGAATACCCTTGAGCAAGGGGAGGGAATTCATCCATTGCTGCCTCAGAATTTTCAGTCTGAAAATTTCATCTTCCTGTCCCACTTGGGGTCCTGACCCTCACTCAGCAAAGCTCTGGATTAACCCATTCAAACCCTCATACTTCAAAACAAGAATGATAGCAGTGGATAACCAGCTTTTCTGCTGTTCAGTGAAATCATGATTTAAAATCATAATGCGAACTAGATGTTTTATTGGAGCAAATTACTGCTGATGCTAGAATCTGTACTGAAAAGAACAAATGCTGGAGTAGGTCAGATAGCATCCATGGAGAGAGAGCAAGCTAGTGTTTCGAGTCTAGATGACTCTTCATCAGAGCTGAAGTGAAGTGTGGAGGGGACAACATTATGCTACAGTTTGGGGGGGGGGGGGGGGTTGAGGGTAGTGGATGTGGGATGCTAGTGGAGAAAAGCTGTTGATAGTTCAGATTAAGCGATTGGAATATGAAAATGGCAGAATAATGGTGTGTTGAGAGGTTTTGTTGGTTCATTTCATTAGGTAGATGCATGGCTTACAAACCAACACTTGGATACTTGCAATGTATCATTGATGCTTGCCAGTTGTGGAACTGTGATGTTTGCTTGATCATTATTAAGCATCACAATTAGAAGTCAGTAATAAATAAAGATGGACAGTAGGACAATGAGGTATATTGGAAACCTGGTGATCTGTGTCATGTGGAGAGCATGCACTCACACCAACTGAATTTCAATATTTCAATCACCAATGATGACAAGCACTGACAGGGTGCAGGAGAGACAATGATTCCAGGGATTGGTTACGAGATTAAGTTAGGGAAGTTACAGTTGATCTCGATGGAACAAGGGAGACTTAATAGAAGTGAACACAATTAAGATAGGTTTAGGTGAGATAGATAAAGATAAACTGTTATGACAAGCTGATGGTAAAAGGACCAGGGACTTCAGATTTAAATCTTGGGGTAAGAGAAAAAGGTGAGGTGAGGGTGGTTGTGTGAGGAAGAACATATTTACTGACTGAGGGTCAATGACCTGGAACGCACTGTCTATGAGAGTGGTGGAAGCAGAAGCAATAAAATTGGATTGAGCCAAAGGAACTTGTAGGTATTAAGGAGAAGAACGGGGAATTGGACTGAGTGGATTGTATTAGAGGGTGGACCTAATAGGCCAAATGGTCTCCTCCTCCTCTTTGATGAATCTCTGGGCAATATCCTCCTATTTTTGGAGAAAACAATGTCAGAATGTCTCAGAATGTGAAAGTCTGCCTGATCATGCAGCAATTAGTGGCCAGCAGGGTTTCAATTCATATTAAGAACAAGGGAGTCTCAGTCACAAGGGAGTTCTAACAGCTCCAGAACACAGACGAGGCCATGGCTTCTGCTGATACAATATGCCCTAGACTCCCAAGGTAGAAGATCAATTCCGGATGTTTGGGAGTGAATCTTACTTCTTGGGGATTGCAGAGACAGGGGCTTTTGGCATTTGGAAGCAAAGGCAGACTGTTGACTCTTAGCAGCCATATCCATAGAATGAGGGACACTCAACACCCCTCACCCCCACCCCAAAATGATAACCTACCCTGACCTGTTTACTGGTCAGGTAAGCTGCAACTGTCTCGTCCTGCCTGGAACTGGAATCATATCAGTAGGGTGAGGCCGTTACATGGTTATTAACAATCTATTTGAGGACATTACTTGGCAGTGGGGCAGGAAGGATGGAGTTGAGCCTTCCCACTCAGAATGTAATTTGGCTAGTGACAGGAATGAGCAGGAATCTGTTATGTCACCATTGCACTGAAGTTCTTTACTTGCCTTTGGATCCAGAAGATTCTGCCTTTAGACTCTATTTCGAGTTTTTCATTACCTCAGAATTCCCAAAGCCATTTTCAACCAATTAAATAATTTTGAAAATTAGTCCCTGTTAACTTCAGGAAAGGTAGCAGTCAACATGCAGCCAGCAAGCTCCCACAAACAAACAGTATCAATTGATGTTACTGTTCTGTGGAAAAGAAAGAGGAAGGCAGTGGGACAAATCACACACTATCTGGCACTTCTCAGCAGCTAGAAGGGAACTGGCAGCTTGAATGCACATCATAAAATTATCTAGAATTGAGACGGCATTAGTGTTCAAGAAATAAAGTGAACCAGCAAATAATAAAGATGCAAAGCTAGTAACTTCCTTTGTAAAGAATGTTTTCCCATTAAAGATTAATACTTTATACTCACAACTGTATCTTCATCATAAACCTCAATCACCACAAGTGGGGGAGACTCACTGATTTCCATTGCTTCACCGTATAGAATGATGTTATTGAACAGGAGCATCTGGTTCCATGTTGGAGACAAAGTCTGAGTAATAACCTGTTTAGAACCAAAAACAAAAAGTGTGATTAGGTTTTCATTTTCATCATCTTGATAAATGTTTGGTCTTCAGAATAATTTCCATCCTTTAAATAAATTTTCCTAAGTTACACTTGAAAATGAAAGATCAGAACAAATTTTATTTTTTCAGAGCCATGCAATTTGACCAAGCTTCCTCCTTGCCTCAGGCCAGCCATCAGAGTGCAAACCTTCTCCAGCCTACAGGACATACACCGACTGGTGAAAAAAGACCAATACAAGATGAAATCTCATTTAAGTGATTCATTTGGTCAGACGGAAGAAGAGAGGTGGTTTTTTAAAAAAATTATTCACAGGATAAGGGCATTGTTGTCTAGGCTAGTATTTATTGCCCAGACAGCAGTTAAGAGTCAACCACACTGCTGTGGGTCTGGAGTCACATGCAGTCCAGACCAGGCAAGGATGGCAGTTTCCTTCTCTAAAGGACATCAGTGAACCAGATGCGTTTTCCCACCAATCAACAATGATCATCAGACTCTTAATTTTTATCAAATTCAAATTCCACCACCTGCTGTGGTCACCAGAACATTACCTGGGTCTCTGGATTAACAGATCAGGAATAATACCACAAGGCCGTTACCTCTCCAATAAAATGAGCCCTCTTTAAACGAGGGTTCTGGGTCTGAGAAACTTGGGAAATGTATGAACACAAATATTTAAAGCTGGCAGTTCAAGTTGAGAAGGTGTTAAAAAAAGTGTATGGCTTTACTAATGGAGGTGTCACGTACAAAAGCAAGGTACGTCCCAGACAATAACAACCCACTTGGGATAATGCTGAAGTAGGGAAAAGGTAATCAATAATCAATATGGATTGAGAAGAGAGAACATTCTGCATGACCAACCTCCTGAATAACTTTAGGAGTGACAACTCAAGGGAACATAGTATCACAATTCAGGGTAAGCCTGAGGAATGGGCAACATAGATAAGAAAGAATAAGCAGCAATTAAAAGAAATGACTGGAGAGGGAAGAAGGATATTGACGGAGTTGCCTTTGTACTCATCATTGGGACTACAATTGTTTCTGATTTATATAGATGGTCTAGATTCACAAAATTTGTGCAAATGGTTCTATTTGTAAAGGATACCAAAGTAGGAAGGACAGTGGTATAGGAAAAGTGAGCATAAAAATTGCAGCATAAAGTTGGGCAAAATATGGAAGAAGGTATATTTGGATCAAACAATTGCAGATGAATTTAGGCACAAACACATGAAAGAATCAAAAACAAGGGAAGAAAAGCAAATGATATGCAAACTCAACCTGAGACATCGTGTTGCATTTCAAGCATTTTTTTGAGTTACTCATATTAAAAGCATCAAAAAAGCTAGAGACCATTATAAAACATTTAGTTACAGAGCACATGGAAGACAATGACAAAAGAGAAATCAGACTTGACAAATCTACTGGAGTTATTTGAAGATGTAACTAATACAGTTGATCATGGAGCCAGTGGGTGAAGTTTACTTGGAGTTTAAGAAGTCTTTAACAAAGGTCTGCATAGGACATTAGCAAGAAAAATTAAAGTGCATGGGCTTGGGAGTAATGTACTGGCACAGTTGGCAGACAGGAAATAAAGAATTAGAATAAAGATGCCTTTGACCAAGCGATGGGCTGTGACTCATGGGGTTCTGCAAAGACCAGTGCTTGGAACCTAGTTAGTCACAATATATGTTAATGATTGAGATGAGGGAATTAAATGTCATATCTCCAAGTTAGTAGATGATACATAGCTGGGTGGGAAGGTGAACTGTGTGGAGAATGCAAAGATTTTCAGTATAGTTCGGACAAGTTGAGTGGGCAAATGCATTGCAAATGCAACATAAATGTGATGCAAAATAAAACAAAGAGGCAGATTATTATCTGAATAGTGACAATTTGGGAAAGGGTGAGTTGCAGTGTGATTAAGGTCGGCTTGTACATCAGTCACTGAAGGTAAGCATAAAGGTACAGTAGGCAGTGAAAAAGAGAAATGATATATTGACCTTCACAGTGAGAGGTTTTGAGTACAAGAGGAGGGATGAATTGTCACAATTGTACAGGGTCTTGGTGAGACCACATAAGAATATTATTTGCAGCTTTGGTCTCCTTATCTGAGGAACGATGTTCTGGCTATGTAGAGAGTACAAAAAGTGATTGATAGACTGACTCTTGGAATGCGGGACTGGCATGTGAATACAAACTGCATTGATTAGGACTGTACTCATTGGAATTTTGATGAATTGAGGTGCGGGGGGAGTTTCATAATCTTTCTATAAAATTATAACAGGACAGGATAGGACAGGATAAATGCAGGAACGATGTTCCCAATGACAGGGAGTCCAGAAACAGGGGTCACAGTCTAATGATATGGGATAGGCAAGTTAGGACTGAGATGAAAAGAATGTAGCCTCACTATGGAATTTTCTGGCACAGATGCAGCTGAGACCAAATCATTGAAGATCTTCAGGGAGTTACATGTAGTTCTTAGGGCTAAATAGGTGAAAGAGTTTGGGGAGAAAGTGGGAACAGTGTGCTGAATTGGGTGATTAGCCATGATCACTTTAAATTGCACAGCAGGCTCAAAGGATTGAATGGTCTGCTCTTGCTCCAAGGTATGAATGGCTTACTCTTGCACCTACTTTTGATCTAATAAGAAAATCCAAAAAACAAAAAAGATTTACAAGGATGTTGCCAGGGTTGGAGGATTTGAGCTATAAGGAGAGGCTGAACAGGCTGGGGCTGTTTTCCCTGGAGCCTCGGAGGCTGAGGGGTGACCTTATAGAGGTTTACAAAATTATGAGGGGCATGGATAAGGTAAATAGGTAAAGTTTTTTCCCTGAGGTCGGGGAGTCCAGAACTAGAGGGCATAGGCTTAGGGTGAGAGGGGAAAGATATAAAAGAGACCTACGGGGCATCTTTTTCATGCAGAGGGTGGTACATGTATGGAATGAGCTGCCAGAGGAAGAGGTGGAGGCTGGTACAATTGCAACATTTAAGAGGTATTTGGGGGGGGATCCAAGATGGCGGCGATCCAGCAAGACTGAGTCTATAGTGCTCCTCCCAAGACTTGGGTACAGTGGGTCACCCACCCCCTACCACGCTCATCAAATAATTTATAATAGTTGTGTAATTTAATTAGTTGTGTAATATTACATTTAAACAATTTAATCCTAAGTAAAAATGACTAAAGGGAAGGGAGCCCGCAGCTCTCAGCAAGCAGGAACCCCTCCCCCACCCTCTCCAGCTGCAGCAGAGGC
>NC_057713.1:83864329-83931719 GCF_004010195.1 Chiloscyllium plagiosum | reverse complement strand
ATTTTTTTTAAATTCCATATCATCCTGTAAAATAGGTAATATATCAATTTCTGACCACGCTGCTGTATATATGGAAACTAAGGCGAGGAATAGTGGGACATCCCCTCGGCATTGGCGTATGGGCCCCTTCTTAATGAAAGATAGTAAATTTGTAAAGTACTTCTCTCAAGAATTTAAAACTTTTTTAGAAATTAATTCAGGTACAGCTAGCAACCCGTCAATGATGTGGGAGACCATCAAAGCTTACACGCGAGGCTTGATCTTCTCCTACTCAGCGACCCAGAAGAAATTAAAAGGAGAACAACAGCGTTTGCTTGAAGCCCGCTTAAAAGCGGCTGAAACAGCATACACTGATAGACCTTCTATTATTAAATTGCAAAGGATTACAGCTCTTAGGACAGCTCTAAATACTACACTTACTCAAACGGCTAAGAGGGAAATATTATTTGCAAAGCAAAGGTTATATGAATATGGCGACAAACCGGGTAGATACTTAGCATTTCTTGCAAAGCAAAAAAAGGCCCCTCAGACTATTATGTCTATCAAGGAAAGTACGGGTATTTTGACCTTTAGAGAATTCTATTCTGAGTTATATAAATCACAGGATTGTGAAGATAGGGCGAAGAGGATGCAGTCATTTTTTAAAAATTTGACTTTTCCAGACCTAACTCCGGAACAAGTATCGGTCCTAAATGCTCCTCTTACACCCCAAGAAATAGTTGATGCAATTAGGCACCTTCAAAATGGTAAGACGCCGGGCCCAGATGGCTTTCAAGCTGAATTCTATAAAGAATTTACAGAAATACTGGTTGGTCCACTTATGGACATGTATAACTATGCATATAGTCAGGGCTGTCTCCCGCCTTCGCTGAAAGAGGCAAATATCTCTCTTATCCTTAAAAAAGGAAAGGACCCAGAAGATTGTGCATCATACAGACCAATATCCTTGCTAAATGTAGATTTTAAAATCCTCTCTAAAACGTTAGCACTGAGACTAGAAAGGGTACTGCTACATATTATAAAGGAGGATCAGACGGGGTTTATTGAGGGCCGTAGATCATCCAATAATGTTAGAAGGGCTCTGAATATGATTCAAGCTTGTCATCAGGGAAAGATACCAGGAGTAGTGGTTTCATTAGACGCGGAAAAGGCATTTGATAGGGTCGAATGGTCATATTTGTTTTACACATTGGAGAGGTTTGGCGTTGGACAGGTGTTTACCAAATGGGTCTCAACATTGTATAGTGATCCCAAGGCAGTTGTGGTTACCAATGGATTAGGCTTGGATAGCTTCAGTGTGGGTAGGGGCTGCCGTCAGGGATGTCCCCTCTCGCCATTGTTATTTATGCTAATAATTGAACCACTAGCAGAAGCTATACGAGCTGATCCTAATATAACGGCCCCGAGGATTGGTACAGGTAAACATAAAATTACCCTTTATGCAGATGATGTTCTTCTATTCCTCAGTAATCCTCTGATGTCCGTACCTCGCCTAATCCAAGTTATTAATACTTTTAGTGCATTCTCAGGCTATAAAATTAATTTATCAAAATCGGAGGCTATGCCAATGGGTGGCCTTGCTATGATACCCCGCTTAGCGGACGGATTCCTTTTTCCCTTTCATTGGTCCCTGGAGGGCTTCTTATACTTAGGCATTTTTATTACTCCAGTATTTGGTCAGTTGTATAAGGCTAATTTTGTGTATTTACTGGAAAGGATGAGGCAGGACCTCCAGAGATGGGGAGACCTACCAATTTCCTGGTTGGGTAGAATAGCATTAATCAAAATGAATGTCCTGCCCCGTCTCCTATATCCTATGAGAATGCTTCCGGTGATGCTGCTGAGGATGGCTTTATGTAAATTATATGGCTGGCTGGGTTCCTTTATCTGGAATCATAGGCGGCCCCTCATTAAGCTGAAGAAGCTACAATTTCCACAGGCAAGGGGTGGATTGGACTTCCCAGACTTTAGGAAATATCAGTTAAGTTCCCTATTAAGTTACATAGCTGATTGGGTCTTGTCTGATCCACAATCAATCTGGTTGGACATCGAGGCCTCTCAAGTAAAATACCCACTTATTAACCTTTTATTCTCAGACAAG
The DNA here is from genome assembly GCF_004010195.1 of Chiloscyllium plagiosum. Lineage (NCBI taxonomy): Eukaryota > Metazoa > Chordata > Chondrichthyes > Orectolobiformes > Hemiscylliidae > Chiloscyllium > Chiloscyllium plagiosum. The sequence goes on along the minus strand of NC_057713.1, from coordinate 83,929,618 downwards.
AGGAAAATCATTACAGATCACGGTAAAAACCCTATAATACTCATGTTTCTCATGTTTAGGGGATCTATTTAAAGATGGGGTCCTGATGTCTTTTGAACAGCTGCGTCAGAAATTCAGATTACCTAATGGAGACCTCTTTCGATACTTCCAAATTCGAGAAGAGGACTACGTTATTAGATAGTCTTTATAAATCAGATAGAGAATGTAGTGTCCTACGACCAGTGGGAGTATCTTCCGTCAGTACTATTTATCATTTACTACATGATGAAGTATCGGGAGATATGGATAATCTGCTTAAAACATGGGATCAGGATTTGGGACTAGAAATCTCTATAGAAACGTGGAATGATATTTGGGAAAATGATTAGATTACATTACATTACATTACAGCGTGGAAACAGGCCCTTCGGACCAACACGTCCACACCGACCCGCCGAAGCGTAACCCACCCATACCTTTACATTTACCTCATACCTCACACTACGGGCAATTCCGCATGGTCAATTAACCTGATTCCAAAATTCCAAAACTAAGAGGGCTAACATCATAACTCTCAGCATCCCCAACATTCTAAAAATCGTTCTGAAGCACGACTTTTCGAACTTTCCCTCCCTGGACACGTACGGGAAGTGACTATTTTCTATTCTTTCTTTCTGTGTAAGGAAAAATATTTTGGTGAACTGGGCGGCTGAGGGCCCCCTGGACTTTCAAATTGGCACAGATTAATTATGGAATATATTCCCCTTGACTTCCTTACAAATATGGTGCACCGAAAGACCGAATTATTTTATAAAATATGGCAGCCGTTCTTGAATTACATAAATACAAATATTTCGGCTATCCTAACAAGGGCTTTTATTTAATTGAGATTACAAACCTGGCTGGTCCGGGGCCCCTCGGGGGAGGAATCCCGCACGAATACGGGTTTTATTACATCAGATGTTAACACATTCCGAGCATGTAAGAGACTTAAATATACACTCTGGTTAGTTGTAGGTTAGATTAGTAGATAGTTGAGTTTTGTTTGTTTTTTTTTCTTCTTTTTCAGTTTTTTTTGTTTTTTTGTTAAATTTTGGCTATTGTATATTTGAGCTAATTGCATATCAATGTTTATATCTGAGAGTTTTGTTTATTTTTGTAAACTTGTAAAAATGTTAAATTTCTAATAAAAATATCTGTAAAAAAAAATGGTATTTGGATGGGGATATGAATAGGAAGGGTTTGAGGGATATGGGCCGGGTGCTGGCAGGTGGGACTAAATTGGGTTGGGATATCTGGTCGGCATGGACGAGTTGGACTGAAGGATCTATTTCCATGCCATACGTCTCTATGACTCTATGACTGTAAAAGAACACTATCATTTTATTAATAGGAGACTTCTTAAGCACTATTGAAAAATCACAGAAAAGACTTGTCAAAAATGAAATACTGATATCATGAAAAAGTGTATGAATAGTAATAATTAAGTTTCTCAAGACCATATTACAGTGAATAATTTGTGTGCACTTTCTTATACTTACAGTGTTATCACTAATGCTTAGTAGAAAGCTAGCTAATATTTTGCTATTCAACTGTATGAACAGTTGACTGACCCAAAACATTACATATGGCTGCCAACTCAAAAGAATGTTGGAAAACTGAGAGGACTAAATGAAATGCATAATATGATCATCAGAAAGCTTCATTTATGACTAATTGTTGCAGTTCCTCCCATCATGTTAGTGTTTCATTATTTACCTTAGTAGTCTGACAATGTGAAATGAATGTCACTTTAGCAAAAGGATCTGAAAGACCAGTATTATCAGCAGCCAGAAGACCTCTTGCTTGGTACATATGGCACCTTAGCTGAAACGTGTGATGATCTGTTCAATCCAAAAAAGTTCAAAACACAAGATGTTAAAGATGCAGAGACATTGATTAGAAATATAACACTTGGTTCAGTAATAATCCACTGTTAGCAGTACTTATCATCATTGTTCAAAGAAATCAAATCACAGCCTAAACCTAATGTAATCATCTCCTCTTTCGTGTGCAGGAGCTAGAGTCATAAACCTTTTCAAATGCAGACTATGTGAAAGATGCTGTCTGCTAGATTTTCATAAGTAGTTAACATTTTCCAAGCAACTTTAATTTGGAAAATGCGAAGTACTGCACTTTGGCAAAACAAACAAGAGCAATAACATACAATAAAATTAGGACCCTCAGTGGTGTTGTAGAACAGAGAAATCTACAGGTTCAGATACGTAATTCTTTGAAATGTTTGTCACAGGTGGACAGGGTGGTTAAGAATGTTGAGGTTGTACAGGATGTTGATGATACCTTTTCCAGAGTACTGTGTGCAATTCTGGTCATTGTGCTCTAGGAAGGATATTGTTAATCTGGAGAGGGTTCAGAAAAGATTTACCAGGATATTAAGAACAGAAACCAGACAAAATTATGTTTGGCATATTTTTTCGTTGTTATCCTTTCATGGTTGGTAGCAAGGCCAGGATTTGCTGCCCATCCTTAACTTCCCTTGAACAGCATGATGTTTTATGCATGTTCAAAAAAACAATAAGTGTCAATTAAATTGCTGTGAGTCTGGAGTTACATATAGGTCAGACTGGGTAAGAATGTCTTTTTTTAAAAAAAGTCAAAGATATTTGTCATGGTCACCATTACTGAGAGTAGTTCCATACACCAGATTTTACTAACAGAATTTAAATTCCACCAGCCACCGTGATGGGATTTGAACTTATGTTCCTACAACATTAACATGGATCACTACACCTCAGTGAAAATATCAATATGTTGGCATCTCCTCAATGCTTCCATTGTCACCTGTGAATTCATTAAAAAATGGAGGGTTTGATTATAAAAATAGGTTGAATAGGCTGGGGTCTTTCTTTACTGGAGCATAGGAGGTTGTGGGGTGACCTTATAGAGATTTATAAAATCATGAGAGACATAGATAAGGTGACTAGTAAGGGTCTTTTCTCTAGGGTGGGGGACTCAAAGTTAGGGGGCATATTTTTAAAGTGAGAGGAGAAAGTTTTATGAAGGACATGGGGGCAACTCTTTTCCGCAGAGTTTGGTTCATGTGTGGAAGTGGTGGATGCAGGTATGTTACAACATATAAAATTCATTTAGCTACGTACGTGAATAGGAAAGGCTTGGAGGGATACAGGCCAAAAGCAGGCAAGTGGGAACTAGGTTAGTGTGGGAACATGGTCAGCATGGACTCGTCGGACTGAAGGGTCTGTTTCTATGCTGTAAGACTCTATGACTCTAATATGTTACAGATTGCATTAAATTTGCTTTGGTAACAATTTAAAATACCTTAAAATACATCTACCCACATTTGCTGTATAAATAAAGCTCTGTATGTAAAACAAAGACCTCTGGATGCTGGCGATCTGAAACAAACAAAAACAAATTGCTGGGGAAACTCAACAGGTCTGGCAGCATCTTTGGAGATAAAACAGAATTAACCTTTTAAGACCACTGATTCTGCTTTGGAAGTGATAGCAAGATAGAAAAGGTGTATTTACGCTAATGACATGAGTTGGAGGGGAGAAAGAGAGTATGGATAGGTGCAGACAGAGCCTGAACAGAGAGAAAAGGTGGATAAAGGGATTGTTGTCGGTAACCAGGGAAAAGATGCTAGATACATGATAACTGGGGCTATGAGTGGGAGAAAATGGTTTAGCTATGCTGAAAAAGCTCATGACATGGGATGGGTAAAAGACATGGAAGAAAAGACATGCTCAATGCAGCCTTCAGGACTCAACATTAAATTCCACAATGTTAGAGTCTAAAACTTCCTTCATTGTCTTTTGATGTCAACGGGAATAACTGGTTGCACTCTAGTTGTGGAAAAATCTCACCATTAATACAGAAAAGATTAAATACAGAATTAGTTATGAATTGGAATTAAGATCCGTCACACCTACCTTTATAAATAATACTGAGGGGTGGGGAAATCCCATACGCAGCGTTACTTTTTGATGGCATTTCTGGATCAAATTCATTGGGCAGATTTTCCAGAATAGCATCCATGTGTCTGGTTGGACCTAACCATAGGTTAATATCCACTTTTGCTTGCACAGGCCATCCTATAACACGATTTCCTGGCAACTGAAAAGATACGCATGTCAAAAAATGACATTGCAAGAAGCGCCAATAACAGCCATTCAACAACTTCTAATCAAAATAGAACATTCACTGAACTGAATAACTTCAGCGTTGAGTGGGGAAAGTAGGTACAAAATAGCATTGATATACTTAGAGTTTATGTTTTAATTCAGTTTCAGATTAAACAAAGAAGTTTCCTTTTCCACTGCAAACTTATTGATTCCTGCAGTTACCTTGACTATGCATTCCCACACCCTGCTTCCCGTAAAGACTCCATTGCATTCTCACAGTTCCTGATCTCTGTCACATCTGTTCTGATGATTCCAACTTCAACAAGGGGGCCTCCGAAATGTCTACCTTCTTTCTCAACTGAGGAATTCCCAGCACCATGGTTGACATGGCCCTCAGCTGGGTCCAACCCAGCTTCTACAGTTTGCCCTCACCCCGTCTCTTCCCTCCCACAACAGCAATAGGGTCCCCCCTTTTCCTCACTTACCATTCCATCAGCATCCACATCCAGAGGATCATTAGCTGCCATTTCTGTTACCTCCTGCAGGATGCCACCACCAGACACATATTCCCCTCCCTTACCTCGTCAGCCTTCCACAAGGACCATTTCCTCAAGGACTCCCTAATCCACTCCTCTTTCATTCCGTACACACATCCACACAACACCTTTGATAATATGTATAGGTGGGAGAAGTTCAAGAGGGCGATGCCAATTTGGAGGGTTGGATCTGGGATAAGGTGGGGGGAGAGGAAATAAGGAAACTGGTGAAATCGACATTGATGCCATGTGGTTGGAGGTTCCCAAGGCGGAAAATGGGGCATTCTTCCTCCAGATGTCGGGTGGCTTGGATCTGGCAGTAGAGGAAGCCCAGGACTTGCATGTCCTTGGTGGAGTGAGAGGGGGAGTTGAAGTGGTCGGCCACAGGGTGCTAGGGTTGTTAGGTGCGTGTGCCCCAGAGATGTCCTCTGAAATGTTCCGCGAGTTGGTGTCCTGTCTCCCCGGTGTAGAGGAGACCACATTCAAAGCAACGGACACAATAGATGAGGTGTTTGGATGTGCAGGGAAATCTCTGCCAGATGTGGAAACTGATGCAAAGTAATTATTCAGTTCCTCAGCCATTTCCTTGCTCCCCACTAATATCTCTCCTGCATCATTATCCAGCGGTCCAATGTTCACCTTTGCCTCTCTTTTGCCCTTTATATATCAAAAGAAATTCCTACATTTACTGTTTTAAAGCATTGAAATATGCTTGAGCTTGCACTAAATGTTGAAAGAACAGCTTGGCCACCTGTTTCATAGCTTTTACAGAGTTTTTAGTGATCTTTGAAAGCTCAAATGGATTCTGCTCAGCAGGGTTTGTTTTCCTAGCTGAGTAAGGAAAAGTGAGTTTATTTGTTTTGACACTTTGGAGCTTCTGAATAGAATAGTGGTTTATTAAACAGCTATTCAAGTTATGTTTGTTCATTTTGACAGACCTATGAGATAAAATACATCCAAATGCACTGGTGAGTTGTTTATTTAATGGACACCGTGAGAGTGTTTGGGGAAAGAGAGGGGATAAAAAGGGTGAAAGGGTTGAGGGAGGCATATGGTGTGTTAGCTTTTATTGGTAGAGGGATTGAGTTTCGGAATGATGAGATAATGTTGTACCTGTACAAAACCCTGGTACAGCCACTTTAGGAAGACATTTGTTGAGGTTCCCCATGGTAAGCTGATGAAGAAGGTGAAGTTGCATGGAGTCCAGGGTGTTCTAGCTGGATAGATAGAGAACAGGTTGGGCAACAGGAGACAGAGAGTAGTAGTGGGAGGGAGCTTCTCAAAATGGAGACCTGTGACCAGTGGTGTCCCACAGTGATCCGTGCTGGGAACCACTGTTGTTTGTGATATACATAAATGATTTGGAGAAAGGTGTAAGTTGCCTCATTAGCAAATTTGCAGAGGTAAAGTAAGACTAGTGACAGTAGCAGATAGTGAAGGAGACTGTGAGAGAATACAGCAGAATATAGATAGATTGGAAAATTGGCAGAGAAATGGCAGTTGGAGTTCAATCTGGACAAATGCGAGGTGATGCATTTTGGAAGATGCAGTTCCAGAGCAAACTATACAGTTAATGGAAAAGTCCTGGGGAAAATTGATGTACAGAGAGATCTGGGTGCTCAAGTCCATTGTTCCCTAAAGGTGGTAATGCAGATCAATAGGGTGATCAAGAGGCATACGGCATGCTTTCCTTCATTGGAGGGGGTATTGAGTACAAGAGTTGGCAGGTCATGTTACAATTATATAAGATTTTGGTTTGGCCACATTTGTGTACAGTTCTGGTCACCATACTATCAAAAGGATGTGGATGCTTTGGAGAGGATGCAGAGGAGGTTCACCAGGATGTTTCCTGGTATGGAGGGTGCTAGCTATGAGGAGAGGTTGAGTAGATTAGGATTATTTTCATTGGAAAGAAGTCAGTTGAGGGGGGAATCTGATTGAGGCTTACAAAATCATGAGAGATGTAGACAGGGTGGATAGCAAGAAACTTTTTCCCAAAAGACGCAATTACTAAGGGTCATGAGTTCAAAGTGAGAGGGGAAAAGTTAAGGGGGGGATATGCGTGGAAAGTTCTTTACACAGAGAGTGGGGGGTGCCTGGAATGCATTGCCAGCAGAGGTGGTAGGGGCAGGAATGATAGTGTCATTTAAGATGTATCTGGACAGATACATGAATGGGCAGGGAGCAGAGGGATACAGATCCTTAGAAAATAGATGATTTAGATCGAGGATCTGGATCAGTGCAGGCTTGGATGGCTGAAGGACCTGTTCCCGTGCTGTAATGTTCACTGCTCTTTGTTCTTTGGAGTATTGCGTACAGTTCTGGTCACTGTCTTATAGGAAGGATGTGGAAGCTTTGAAAAGGGTTCAGAGGAGATTTACTAAGGTGTTGCCTGGTATGGAGGGAAGGTCTTACAAGGAAAGGCTGAGGGAATTGAGGCTGTTTTCATTAGAGAGAAGAAGGTTGAGAGGCGACTTAATTGAGACATATAAGCTAATCAGAGGGTTAGATAGGTTGGACAGTGAGAGTTTTTTTCCTTGAGTGATGATGATTAGCACAAGAAGACATAGCTTTAAATTTAGGGGTGATAGATATAGACAGATGTCAGAGGTAGTTTCTTTACTCAGAGAGTAGTACGGGCATGGAACGCACTGTCTGCAACAGTGGTCGATTCACCAACTTTAAGGGCATTTAAATGGCCATTTGATAGGCACAAGGATGAGAATGGAATACTGTAGGTTAGGTGGGCTTCAGATTGGTTCCACAGGTCAGTGCAACATTGAGGGCCGAAGTACTGCGCTGTAATGTTAGAAGTTCTATGTTTGGGGGAATGGGACAGTAAGGGCGGTTTGATCAAAATCAGGGAAGGTAAGGGAATTCAGAAGTGTGAGTGAGGCAATGAAGGTGAGGCTACTTAAGGGGAGTTGTGGTTGTGGTGGAGAAGCATCCATAAGGGTTTCTATACTTGCAGGCCTAGGTTGGGCTGCTGAACTGTTCTCTAAGTGAATGTCAGGCGCCCTCCCACACTCAGGGGCACAACAGATGATCAGGCATACCAGCTCACACACAAGGATCATCATACGCCAATGGGCTTTAGCAAAATGCCTGTGACTTGGAGTCAGAATACCCATCTGTCTATCCTGTGGAACAGAACAATGCACAGCCCAAGAAAATGCAAAGGAATAATTTGGCTATGTTTTCTTTCTCTTTTAAGATGCAATGTAAGTTGAAACATTTCTATAGCAAAACAAATGAATACTTTAAGGAATAGAGACTGGATCATCCCACAGTTTTTCCCCTTCTCATCGTTTTTCTTAGAATACAGGATGTCCTTTGCTTGAATCCGTGCATATGCAATTCTCTTGTTGCCGCTGAGCATCCAAATGAACACATCTGGAATAGTATGTTGTGGCTGAAAATAAAGAAAGAGAGAAAATAACTAAGCCTTTTGTTTTTAACTGAAAAGTCAAAATATTACAAGTTCTGGAGATCTGAAATGAAAACAGAAAAATCCAGCCTTTCAGGCATCACCTTTAGAGAGGGAAACAGAGTTAACATTTCAGTTCTGGGAGCTTTCTTCAGAATAGACAATAGAGTTCAGGAGGTGATGAGTGATCACAGATGTGAACAGTAAGCTTTTTGGGCCCTGCCAAAGGACAGGAATGGAAGCAAGTGGAGCCCAAAAATACCAGCAGTGACCAAACTGCCAGTTTCCCAACCCTGTTCCTCATGGATTTGTATTTTGACCAACATAGGTTAGGGGCAGGGAGGATAGTCTGCCCTCGCAATGCAGCCAGCCCATTAGACTCATATAATCCCTCCAGTCCGTAAGCAGCCCATTTGGCCCATCAAATTCGCAATGACCCTCAACAATGTATCCCGTCCAGAACCACCCTGTCCCTGTAACCCTGCATTTTCCGTGACGAATCCACCTAACCTGCACATCTTTGAACTCTGGGCAGAAATCAAAGCTCACAAAGAAACCCACACAGACATGGGGAGAACATACAAACTCCACACAGCCACCCAAGGGTAGATTCGAACCTGGGTCCCTGGCACTGTGAGGCAGCAGTGCTAAAAACTGAGCCAACATGCTTCATTAAGAACCTTGTTAATGGTAAATTAAAGGTGCTAGACAAGAATTAAAGGACTCTCCTGAATTTTCCAGATGTGCCTACATAACTCCAACACTGTATTAAAATACTGATGCATCACTGTGTTGCCATCCAACTGGTAACCCAATACTTTAAAAGCTGTGCTGTAAAATTAAATACAATGCACATTGTTAAAACAAATAACAGATATTAAGAGGAAAGTATCTCCGGGAAGAGCCTTGTAATATTATCACTGGACTATTAATCCAGATACACAGGTAAAGTTCTGGGAACCTGAATTCAAATCCTGTCATTGCAGATGGTGGAATTACAATTCAATAAAAATCTGGAATTAAGAGTCTAATAATAACTGTGAATCCATTGCCAATTGTTGGAAAAGCCCACCTGGTTCATTACTGTCCCTCAGGGAAGGAAACTGTCATCCTTACCTCATGTGGCCTACATTTGATTCCAGATGCACAGTGATGTAGTTGACTCAGTTAGGGATGGGCAATAAATGTTGGCCTAGCTTGCCTTAATGCCGTGAATGAACAAAAATAAATTAAGTGGGGAAAAATACGGGACTATTGAGAAAGGACAGGTGGGTGAGGGAATGGAGAATGGGACTAATTGAACAAACTCTTTCAAAGATCTAGCATCAGCATGATGGGCCGAATCAGCTCTTTCTATGCTGCCCTTTTTCTATGGCAATTATATATATGTATGACTGGTCTGCATTGAAGCTCTGTGACTGGACCCCACATGTCCATAATTCTATCCAGTGTTGAGTTAAAGCCTTCTTGAAACACACTCATAGATAAATGGAGATGGTTCCTGAAGTGATTAGGCAAAAAACAAACAATATGAATGTTAACACAGAGAAAGTTGCTGCCTCATCTTTAGATTCCTTTACCAGATTGACAAACTAATGTTTAATTACAGTGAAATATTCCTTTCTATTCTTGACTGCACTGTACCTCATCTGCAAGAAATCGTAATTTTTGCATCCAGTTCTGAATTTCACGCAGCCATTCATTCATTGACATCTTCTTCTTCTCCTGAATCATTGCCCTTGCTTCATTGCTTATCAGTTCCTGGAATACAAAGAAAGATTGAGCAAGGTCATGACTGTGAAAGCTGACTTTGATGGTTCACCAAACAATGTTTTCTTTCTTCGTTTCTAGTTTTCTGTCAGCAGGTTACACTAAAACATGTATCTGCAGGCATACATGTCACTCAACAATCTGGAGAGGGGATCTGGAGTTTTTGACTTTCTCCTCTATAGTCCAGCAGTGCTCACCTACTTTAAAAAAGCACCTTAAAGATTATGTGAACCTGGAATTCAGTTTAAATTGATGGAAATTCTTTCTGCTAATTGTAATGTTCTGCCTGGAAGAGGTCTGAACAGTCTCAGCTGAATTCCTTATAGGCATTGGACAATACAAGCAAAACAAACCAATGTTTCTGCACTGAGGGTTCAGAAGAGATTTACCAGGATGTTGCTGGGAATGGAGGATTTGAGTTATAAGGAGAGACTTGGACTGTTTTGACTGAAGTGTAGGAGGTTGAGAGGTGACTTAATAGTAATTTATAAAATCATGAGTGGTATAGATAAGGTGAACAGCAGGTGTCTATTCCCTAAGGTGGGGGATTTCATGACTAAAGGGTATATTTTTAAGGTGAGAGGAGAAAGATTTTAAAAAGACATGAGAGGGAATTTTTTTTTAACACAAAGAATGGCTTGAGTGTTGAATGAACTTTCAGAGGAAGTGAGGGATGCAGCCTTTAAAAGATATTTAGATATTCAGACAGACTAAAAATGATAGCTCGTGGGGGAAATGGAAAACTCAGAATGATATGGCAGCTTGTCCTTTTTCTCTTTGAGATGAGCAGTCTGTTGATGCAGACTAGATCTGACTGGTATCAAACTGCATCTGACTATACTTGATGCTGTTATTGAGTGACTAGTCAAACCTTCTATTTCCCGGTAATGACATTATTGTTTTACTCAGCAAAAACTTACACTTCTCTTTCAAACAAAAATATGCAAATCTTAATGTCCTGGAAAGAATTCCAAATGAATGGTTTCCACTGGTAGTGTTAAACATCAGTGGGCATAGATGGAGAAAGCATCATAGTTTTCAGTTACCTTCTGCATTGTACACATAAGTGTCATATGTTGGTCTGTATCCATGATATAAAGGAGCCAATGTCAAAGGCTCGAAGTTCAAGCAAAGGCATAAAGCAATTTTTTGAGTTGAGGAGCAAGCAAGAAAATGGAATTAAGGCCATAATGAGATCAGCACTGACCTTGTTAAGGGCAGATCAAACTCAAGCAGCTAAATGGCCTACTCATGCTTCAATTTCATTGAGACAAAGTGAGGTGACAAAATACTCATCACGGGCAACATATGGAGACATTTTAGATCTAGCTTGTTGTTTTATTTGTGAAGTTTGTTTAGTGTTCCTCAACTCAATTTCCAACATTAAATTAAACAATGCTCTGAAAGCTGGATTTCTTTAGCCCTATGTTTGTTAAATGAAAAAGATACTATCATCAGCAAGCTGGGCAAAATGGTTTCACTCTGTGCCATAATGACTCTATGATCTGGAAATTGTAGTTAAGCATCACAATTATATGATGCTTAATGTTTTTGTCTCAAATTTCTCCATCCACTATTTGCAGAGGCATTAAACCCATTTATTCTAAATGCATGAACACACCAACCATATTTCCAGGCTCATGTTGTGATAACCCTGGAGCAGAACTGCTGTTTGAACTACATGGTTACTGTTTCATGCAATCCAAAAACCATTTCTTTCATAGCATGCCCTCCTCTTGTCTTAAACTTGCAGTTCCAAGATTTTCCGTATCAGTCTGCCTCTTTCTACTTCACTTCTCACTGCAAATGGAGGTCCAACCCATAATGCCACAGCCCTCACCACTTTGGATTTGGTAAGGAGGCAGATTCCAAATCCAACCCCACTGGAACAGGAGTTGAATCCCTTGCCCTCCAATCTGTTCGCCACCTGCCCTCCAAAGAGTCCAAGTTACTTTGACAAATTTTATATGCTTATCACCAACTGCGATTCTGGATAGTGATGGTAGAGATTGTGATTTTCTTTCCATCGTATGGCTGACCAGGAATCTCTCTTGCTCTCTCTATAACCACATGACCTGGCTGTGTGGTGGAAGGATTTACAAGTTGAACCTGAATCTATTCGGCCATGTTGCAAATGCACATTCTTGACCATCAAGTCCTGGAGTGGCACTTGAAGCTAGATGCTCAAAGGCAGAAGCCACTAGGCTACAAGACTTCCTCACTCCTTAAGAGTTACAGTATTGCAAAAAATAAAAACCTGTCAAAATACAAAATGCAATCAAAAATTGCAATATTAAAGCTCCAAATCATGAACTTCATGATCATGTTGGAAACTAATAAAATGAAGCGAAATGTATTAGGCATTTGAAGTATGCTATATTGCTTACAGAGGCTGCATAAGAGTTTAGAATCAGCTGTGCATATCCTACTTTCTATTAGTTAGCCAATTTGATATCATTTTCTTTTGGAAGCAATTTTAACTTTAGACCATTTTAGTTTGGTCTGATTAGTACTAAATTGAATCTAACAACAACAGAATAGCTGCAGTATGCCAATCCTCATCATATATTGGCACTTGCCATGTTTAAAAGCTCCTGCATGTTTTGGGAAGTAAGTACCTTTTACAAACATAAAAAATAGGGCATAGTGCAGGAGACTACAGAAATTAAACATGAATCTTCCCTGAACTCTTCTATAGGAGAAAAAAAATTATCAGGCATTAAAAGAATGGTACATTTTTAAAGTTTTCTTTGCAAACATTCTTTTACTGTACAGGGCTGAGAAGAAAGTGGTTGAACTGGTAGTCATGATTTATTCAATCGGGCCACTGATGGGTTGTTTGTTTGATCAATGTGGGAAGGTGGAGCATGGGGAGATGTATGAGCAATAGCTGGACTGTGGACACAGGATTGTGAGCTGATGTGATGGTACTTTCAGAAACCAGAACAGGCAGCCCCACCTATAAAAGGACACAGGTGTCAGTTCAGGACAGACCTGAATAAAGCCTGAACCCAACAATTTTCACTATAAAGCTCTCAAAAAGAGAAGTTAAAAATTATTTCTTCATTGTGCCAAGAGGGGGCAATTTTTTGATGCTCTATTTCATTGGCCTTTGGTTAATTCTGAATTTAAATAATGATCCAAATTTATGTTAGAACGCCCAAAATAGAGAGTGTGCTGATTGTCCAGGATTCCTTTAAATTACAGGATTGGGTCTATTATTAATATAAGTTGTATTTTGTTTTTACAAATTGCCATCAGATAGTAAAGACCTTGGTTATTGCTAAAAAAAAAGACACATTTTGTCCCAGATTTTTGTCTTGTACTCATCAGCACATTTCACAAGAATTACCAAAGTAAATTACAAAGTGTAAAAGCAAATTACTGCAGATGCTGGAATCTGAAACCAAAAGAGAAAATGCTGGAAAATCTCAGCAGGTCTGGCAGCATCTGTAAGGAGAGAAAAGAGCTGACATTTCGAGTCTAACTGACCCTTTGTCAAATTTTCTCTTTTGGTTTCAGATACCAGCATCCGCAGTAATTTGCTTTTATCCAGTGTTTAACCCACTGCCACCTCTCTTCCAGGAATGCCTGCCTTGAAGAAGTACCGCTCTTCTCTCTGACAGGATTTTCGTTTGTCTCTCTCCCCCTGTCCACCTTCACTGCTCTCCTTTTCTCTCTCAGTGTTAGACAAGCTAAGACTCGCTTCCACAGCCATATTTCCTTCCTCAGTGACCAGCTTTGACAAAGGTCAGTTAGACTCGAAACATCAGCTCTTTTCTCTCTTTACAGATGCTGCCAGACCTGCTGAGATTTTCCAGCATCTTCTAAATTACAAAGTATACTGTGTGAGAAGAGAGTGCTGATTGCTTGGCAAGTGGACTCAACTTGGTCAGGGCATTGCCATAGACAATATATCAGTTGGGTGATGACTAACAATTAACTGTTAAGCTTTGTTTAAACTTAAATCAAATAGGTTGGCTTTGATGCATTCCCCTGGGCCAGAGGCTGTTAACTATTAGGTTCAGTTGAAACAACACAATGTATGTACACATTCTTTCTGATGCAAAGAACAAGCTCTGTGTATTAATACATGTTGTTTCCATATCACACAAGAACACCACACTGCAAACTCGAATGTTAATATTAAATTTGTTGTTAATACAAGATGAAACATTTCATCCCTCTTTTTTAAGGAATATTCTTAAAAAAATTGCAATTCAAATCTTTGGTCAATAGTTGAATTAGGAAACAAAGCACTTGGATGTCTCAAAAAAATACTAGTTGCTGCCACCCTGTATTTACTTTCTTGCTTCCTCTAATGGCAAATCCCCCTACGCCCAGAAATGACCTTTCTGCAGGCCACCTGCCAACAGACTCACTGACCTTGTGCTGGCTCCAGTCCAGCAAGCTGCATCAGGCCACGAACTCCCCAACTCCAACTCTCTGAGGCCAAAGGTTTTGGCCTTCATGCTCTAAAGGATAAGGCGAGCTGTCAGTGCTGTCTGTCAGTCAGGCACTTCACAGTTAAAATCCCCCCACTACTTTTCTTTACCCCACAGTAAACCTCAAGGAATCTATTGCAACAGGAATTAATTATGGAAAGATGGCTAGAAGAAGGTGATGGGAATTTACATGTGCAATTGTCTTTTAGCTGCTCTGTACTTTAACAGTTATAAGACGCATCATGTCTTAACGGCCAAACACACCAAAATATTTCTTTGGAGCTGCTCACTTCTGCAGAAGTCCAGCACAAACTCCAATGTTACACCCAATTTGGTTTCTGCCTGATTTTCAGTGGCTGAGCAGCAGCAGCATTGAGATCACAGTCTTTATACACATTCTGTTCAGTCAGTGTCCTACCAGTTCCATCCTGCTGGTACTGAAGCGTTTCTTGTCAAGCGCCGTTTGTTCAACACCTTCCATTTCCTTTTCAGTAAAGCTGGCAAAATTTCTGGAATACAAGTCCATTGAGCTATTAGTTAGATAAGTGGTGGCTCTTTCACAGTAAAAGGCAATAGTTCATTGCTAGCGCTGAACTTCAAGGGAAAGTCCCACCAACTGGCTATAGTTAACAAAAAACTTTGAAGAATTGTCGTAAATAAATAATTTGCTTCTTATCATCCTGTAATTCTTCTCAGCACCTGAAGAAAGTCAAAATCACCCCATTTATCCTTCACTCCTGATCATTATTCAGTGGCATGATGGGAAGCCTCTGAATCATGTTCTGACTGAAAGTATGAGATGAATTGACTACAATTCTAGATCATAGAACCACAGAAGCTCTGCCTCTAGACAGCTATTATTGTACATAAATAGCATTGGTACCTACCTGACAAACTGAAAAAAATGCCCAAGCATGCCTTATCCATAAAAAGCTATAATTTGATTGATTACTACCCCATAAGCCTATTTTTAATTCTCACTAGTGTGACGGGAGTGTTGAAAAATGTGTTGCTGGAAAAGCGCAGCAAGTCAGGCAGCATCCAAGGAGCAGGAGAGTCGACATTTCGGGCATAAGCCCTTCTTCTGCTCCTTGGATGCTACCTGACCTGCTGTACTTTTCCAGGAACACATTTTTCAGCTCTGATCTCCAGCATCTGTAGTCCTCACTTTTTCCTGACGGGAGTGTTGTCCACATTGCTATAAGGCATCAGACAGTGACCGACAATGTATCCGCTGATGCTGAGCTCAGTTTCAAACGAGCCACTTGGCTTCAGTACAAAGCCTTGGGCTAAACATGAACAAAACAGTTGAACTCCAGCGGTGTGACGAGAGTGACTGTCTTTGAAACCAAGACAGAATTTGACTGAGTGTGGCACCAAGGACCCCTAACAAAACTGGTCAACGAAAACGAGGAAGAAGACTTCCCATTGGTTGGAGTCAGTCTTATACAAAGGGAGATTGCGTGTGGTCGTTGGAAGGCAATCAGCTCCAAGACATCTCTGCAGGAGTTCCTCAGGCTGGTGTGCTCGGCACAAACATCCTCAACTGCTTCAATGACATTCCTATTTAAAGATCAGAACTGTGAAAAACCACTAATAACTGCATAATGTTCAGCACTATTCACAACTCCTCAGATACTAAAGCAGCTGATATCTGCATGTAGCAAAGTTTGGACATCATTCAGGCTTCAGGTGATAAATCTCATGTACTATATACATATGCAGCATAAATGCTAGTGAATGACCATCTTCAACAAGAGCAATTCTAACCACCTTCTCTTGATATTTAATAGCTTTACTGCAATCAATTCCCCTACATGAATATCCTTTAGCTTATAAGTGAATAGAAACTTAACTGGATATTTCCAAAATCTATTTCATGAGATTCCTAATTGCCTTTGAGAAGTTAATGATAAGTCCCTTCTTGATCACACTAGTGCATCTGTTGAAAATATATCTGCAATGTTCTTAGGGTAGAGTTTCAGAATTTTGATTCAGCAACAATGAAGGAATAATGACAGTCAGGATAGTATGTAAGAATAGGACAGCAAATTGTAAGCAGTGGTATTCCCATATGCCTGCTATCCTTGTTCACTTAGACATTAGAGGCTGTAGGTTTGGGAAGTCCTGCTGAAGGAGCCTTGATGAGTTGCTGCAGTACATCTTGTCGATGGTACACACTGCCGAGATAAGGAAGGAAATGTTGAATGGGAAACCAATCAAGTAGGTTGCTTGTCCAGATTAGTGTTGTGCTTCTTGAGTACAGCTGGAGCAACAAAGGCCAGTGGACAATACTCCACCACATTCCTAAACTGAGCTTTGTCCATGGTGAAAAAGACTTTAAGTCAGGAATTGAGTTCCTCACTGCAAATTACCCAGCCTATGACCTACTCTTGAATTCATAGTTTTCATGCAGCAAAGGAGAGTTAGAATGTGGCGCTGAAGGAATTTGAATTCAATGAATAAAATCTGGACATGTAACCTAATCTCAGTAATGATGATCATGAAACTATCATCGATTATTGAATGAACCAATCCAGTCATTTAAGAAAGGAAATCTGATATTATCTTTCATTCCAGATACACACTAGTGTAGTTGACTATTAACTGCCCTCTGAAATAGTCAAGCAATCCATTCAGTTCCAGGGCAATTAGGGTTGGGTGATTAATGCGGGCCTTACCAGTGATGTCACATCCAGTGAGTGAATATACAGAATGAAGTGCAGTTTAAGGCCTGAGGTGTTTATTCAGAGTCACTTAAGTTCCAATAAGGTGATTCCATGAGCATAACCCTTGCAAAGATCTTAATGCAGGGCCTTGGTGTAACTATCACCGAGAGTATTGTATGCTGGTTTTGTTTTCCTACCTGAGGATATATTTTCCATTGAGAGAGTGCAGAGGAGATCCACCAAACTGATACTGGGGATAGTTGGACTATCCTTTGAGGAGACATTAGTTTGACTGGGCTGATAGAACTGAAGAATGACATCCTTACTTCTGAACTCAAGTCTTCTTGCAATGAAAGCCAATAGATCATTTGCCTTCCTAATTTTTTATTGAAATTGCTAGTCTACTTTCATTATTTGGTGTACAAGAGTACAACAAGAGCTCAGAAGGGACAGAAAGGACCTGATTGAAAGGTATAAAATTCTAACATGGCTGACAGACTAGTTGTAAGGAGGAGATTTTGCCTGGTTGTGGAGTCTATAAACAGTGGACACAGTCTCAGGACGCAGAATAAACCATTTAGAATTGTGATATGGAAACATTTCTTCACTCAAAGGATAGTGAACCTGTGTAACTCTCTACCAGAGAAGGTTGTAGAGATCAAATTATTGAATATTCTCAGGAATTGAGAAATTTTTTTTCAGACTTTCAATGCATCAAAGGATATGAGGAGAAAGTGGGAATATGGCATTGAGATAGAGGATCACCAAAAATCATTTGATAGGCAGAGCAGGCTCAAAGGGCCAATTGGCCTACTCCTGCTCCTAGTTTCTCTTTTTCAATGTTTCTATGTTTTTTGACAATATCCAGAATAAATCACCCCACTTGATTGGCACCACATTAACAAATATTCACTCACTCACTGTTCAGTAAGAGTAGTGAATACCATCTACAAGATACAATTCACCAAGGTTCCGTAAACAATACCTTCCAAACCCCCAACTACTATCATCTACTAGGACAAAGGCAGTAGATACATGGGAGCACCACTGACTGCAAGTTCTCTCCAAGCTACTCACTGACTCGTAAATATGTTGCTATTACTTTAGTGTTACTGAGCCAAAATCCTGGAATTTCCTTCCTAACAACATTGTGAGTTTGCCTACAGCACATGGCCTGCATCTGTTCAAGAAGGCAGCTCACCACAAGCTTCTCTGTGACAACTTTGGATTATCTATTTGCGTGGGTTTCCTCCGGGTGCTCCGGTTTCCTCCCACACTCCAAAGATGTGCAAGTCAGGTGAATTGGCCATGCTAAATTGCCCGTAGTGTTAGGTAAAGGAGTAAATGTAGGGGTATGGGTGGGTTACGCTTCGGCGGGTCGGTGTGGACTTGTTGGGCCGAAGGGCCTGTTTCCACACTGTAAGTAATCTAATCTAATCTAATCTAAACTAGGGATCGGCAATAATTACTGGTTCAGCCAGTGACATCTACATCCATGAATTCTTAAAAATCCAGTCCTTTGGCATTTCTTGTTTTTTGGTCACCAATTTATTCTTCTTAATTCTAATCTTGCTTTTCTAATCTAAATTCGTTGTTGACTCGTGACATTTTCTGTGTTAGTGAAAGTATCTTTGGATTATCTATTTGTTTTAAACCCTTTGTTTAAAGATTATTCAGTCAAGTACTGAATATATATGGTCCTCAATATAGAGTAGAGCAACATTATTTAAACAGGCAAAACATATCCGCTCTCACATGCCAGGAATTAAAATCTACAAGTGGAGCAGTAAAATGCATCGCAATCTAGCAGAGACTTAACCATAAAATGTAAAAGTTATAAATAGAAACATGAATTCCAAAAAAAATCAATGTAAAAATAAATTACTGCAAGCATCCTTGAAATATGTTTGTACTCTACAGCTAAAGGAATGAAATGTAAATTGCATTCAATTCTGGTCGCCTCATTACAGGAAGGATGTGGAGGAATTGAAGAGAGTGAAGAAAAGGTTTACCAGGATGCTGCCTGGATTAGAGGAGATGAGTTATAAGGAGTGGCTAGAAAAACTCGGATTGTTTTCTCTGGAGCAGCGGATTCTGAGGGAGACTTAAGAGAAGTCTATAAGATTATGACATGCATATATAGGGTTGACAGTCAGAATCTTTTTTCCAGAGTTGAAATGTCTGAAACTGGGGGTATGCATTTAAGGTGTGAGGGGGAAAGTTCAAAGGAGATGTGAGGGGCAAGTCTTTTACACAGGAAGTAGTAGGAGTCTGGAATGCACTGCCACAGGTGGTGATGAATGCAGTTACGATAGGGGCATTTAAGGAGATTTTAGATAAGCACATGAATATGCAAAGCATGGAGGGGTATGGACCAAAGGCAGGCAGAAGGGATTAGTTTAATTTGGTGTCATTTTGACACATCATGGGCCGAAGTTGTTCTGTACTGTTTATGTTATATGTTCTAAATTTGAAAATGGAAAGGCATTTGGGTATTGTGTTAGTATTATTCCTGTATGCGTTCTCAGTTGATATATCAGAGTCATTTTGAGTATTTTACCTGCATCTGACTATAAATTCCCATAGAATAGCTTTCATCTTCTTATTGACTCTAGAATCAGAAACCTTCATGCATTCTTTGATTTCTTCCAAATCTTCTTCCTAAATAAGAAGTTGAGATAATGGATAAAACTGTCAAGCTCCTTCGTCTTTTTTGTGGGGTTAGGCCCACTATATTGTAAGCAGTTTGCCTCTTAAATAATCATTGCCAAGTGTGCCACTGATACTTAAACTTCAGTGAATGATTACATATATCACATCCACTTTCACACTTGGGATCTAACTGCACAGTGTACACAAAAGGCTCTGACATATACATATGCCTCATGCAGATGATATGGATTCTGTAGAGAAGCAAATACACAATTCATTATAGTTGGCCAACCACCTGAGTCGATAACCAATTAACATTCAGTTCCCCAGTAATACAGATATCGATTTCTGCTTGACAGTAAAAATTGTGGTCTGTTTCATGGATGTCAGCAAAGATCAAGGCAGTGATAGAGCGATTGTAGTGTTGGAAAAGGAGTGTTGTGGAAGCCAGAAGCTTTGATAATGCAGAGATTGTGGTAAAGTTAATGGTGGGATCCTATTTAAATTGATCATTCTGCCTGGTCCACAGTCAACCAGCCAGGTTGAGCGGCTGATGAGTGGAAAGGTCAAACTGGAAGGATAGGGTAAAGAAGGGAGGAAGAGGAAGATCATAGGTAGGTGTTGAAGAGATCATGAGAGATAGGAATATTAGGCACTCCTGCTCGCTGGGCCCACAAGCAATGCTAGCAAAGATATTTACTGGATCCAATCCCACACTCATTTCAGTTACAAATCACTGGGGAAATCACAGCTGCTTAAAAGTAGCATATTGAAATAACTAACCTGCCCTTCCAGGCACAGTTAGTCATCCAAACCCCATGTCAATGCCCTCATCACCACAATTGACCCTAATTAAAACTGGAAATAAGTAGATTTGAAACAAGTTGGTATTGGGTTTCAGACTTTTGACATTTTAACCACCTTTTATGCCCATCTCCCAGGTGGGAGGAATTGAGGGAAGGGTGTTTCTTGCAGTTGTGCAGGAGGAGAGTTGGTAGTAGTTGGATGAGTGGTAGTTGGGTCAATGTCTCAGTCAGTGTAGGGACAGATTGAAATGGGGGGAAGAAGGATGAGGAATATAATAAAAGATCATATGGTGGGGGGCACATCAAGATTCCAAGATGACAATGGAGAGGAGGGTATTAGGGGAAGTTAGAATCTTGGAGCAGGATGTTGGCTGGTTTGTGAAGTCAGGAGGAATTCCTGTTCCTCATGGTTCACAAACAGGTCTGTATCTTATGGACACAATCCTAGCCCCAGTGTCCCATTCCACCCACCAACCTTCCTTTTAGCAGCTTCTTTCAAAAGCTCAAACTGAGCAAGATGCCAGCTGAGAGTGACTCTTGTTCAATCACACACCTCCCTCTCTACCTTTGTAGCAGAAGAGAGCGCAGATTTGAGGTGGCTGAGGTTGGATGAGAAACTTTCAAAGCATTAACTTTTCACATGACCTAGGATTTAAATTTACCCCAGGAGAGCAGAGATGATCACTGCTATGTGGAAAGGAGAAAAGGTTGATCCATTTGGACAGACGAATTATTGAGAGAGGGTCAGAGAGAAAGTCAACAAGATCAGTGAAGATGGAAGAAATTAATTATTAGATAGTTTTCAAAAAACACGAACAAGCCTGTCAGCAATTTTGTCCAGGACGTTAGAACTGTGCAGTCGAAAGATTTGGTCCTCCCAGTGACTCTTGACATACATGCAAGGTTTCTTGTTATTAAATGGCAAATAGTAGTAACATCTGCAAACAAAAGAAGGAACCCAGTTAGGATCAGTTAGCACATTTGTTACTTGTGTTTTACTATTTGAGACAAAGATTTCAGGGAGACTGAGGACGAGGAGAGTCAAAGCTAAAAGTTAAGTGTTGGCCCTATTTTCCACATGGTCTCCTTGTCTGGATTAACAGAAACAGAAAAACTTGTGTTTACAGAGTTATCATTGGAATTCTCTGCCCTTCTTCAGTTCCAATTCTTCCTTAATTTTCATCATACCACCATTGGCCAGGCCTTAAACTCTGAAATTCCTCCCCCACCCCCAATTCTCCTTTTGAGACACTCCTTAAAGCCAACCTCTTTGACCAAGCTTTTTGACACCAGTATGAATTTCTCCTCAGGCGATGATGCCCCTGGGAAGCGCCCTGACACATTTTACTGTGTTAAAGCCCCCACCCCCAATTCTCCTTTTGAGACACTCCTTAAAGCCAACCTCTTTGACCAAGCTTTTTGACAACAGTATGAATTTCTCCTCAGGGGATGATGCCCCTGGGAAGCGCCCTGACACATTTTACTGTGTTAAAGGCAAGTACACAAATGCAAGTTGCTGCTATCCCTGTAAAATAAATTCAAAAGCATACACAGTGAGGCAAATCAGACAAAATAGATGTCAAGCCATAGAAGAATGTATTTGGGAGGTGACCTAAATTTGGTCAAAGATGGTTTTTAAGAAAGGAGGGATGTAAGGGAGATGGCACCTTCAGCATTGAGTGTTTAAATGAGTGAAGCCATTGGTGGGGCTAAAGGAGGGAGACACAAGAGGCCAGAAGCAGAAGAATGGAATGTTTGGGGAGTGGGATTTATAGTACTGGAGAGGTTAGGGAAATGGAGGAGCAACAGCATGAGGAGGATTTCAGCACAATCCATTGGGTGACTTGGACTTAATACAGATCATCTAGGGTAGTGGTGATGGTTGAACAGAATTTAGTGCACGTTAAAATACAATTGGCAGTGTTTTGAATGAGATAAAGTTTATATAGTAGAGAGGATTTGGTGTCAGTCAAGAGATTTTGAAGTAGCAAGAGTTTAGCATTAGAAATACTTCACATTATATTTTGTAATCCATATTAAAAAGCAATCATGCTGAGTATTTGGTGCCTGCCATATTGGAGATTTAGGGACAGCATATTGGTGGCAGGAATTGATGGCTGGGTTTTGGTGGCTGGATATTGATGGATGTGCCTTAGGGCCACTGTGATCTTCCAAAATCATTCTAATTGCTTTCAGAAGTTGGAGAACACTTTCCTAGAATGCTTTTCCTCTGAATTTGCTTCAGTTTTAAATTTCATTTATTTTTGTACTAGTTCCAGGAATTGAGAACCATAAATTCAAAGTCATTATGGCACAGGGGGACCATTTACTCTATCAAAGTCTTGCTAGCATTTTACAGGACAATGTTGTCAGTCCCAGCCTGATGCTCTTTTCACTTATCTCTGTAAGTTTATTTCCCTTAACTGTTCATTATCGAATTTCTCTTTGAAATTGTTGACTGTCTGTCCTCCATCGTATTTTAATTAGTGAGATTAATAGGATCATGATATTTAGTTATGATGTGACTGCATAGGATAGGTTTGAGCTACTTGACCTAACATCCATCATTTCCATATGTTTGCATTAAAGATTTAAGTGGGTCATTGTTCGACAAGAATTTGTGTCCATTAGCACATTCACCATGCTCACAATAGTATAGACAATTTATCAGTATCTCAGGTGTCCCATTGTAACCAGCATAGCATTATGCTAACTGCTGATCACAAACACTTGGCTGAGCTCGTTTGGTGAAGGAGGATGGAATTTCAATGCTCTGGGATTACCATTGGCATAAACCTGTTGTTGGCATTTGAAATGTAAATACAATGGTGGGACTGCACAGAAAGTAGAATTTTGGAACTGGAGTTTTGGTTTTGAAGCCAGCCCATAAGGAGGCTAGTTTGACAATCTCCCATCAAGACTTTGGTTTAAGTGATTTGGAGATGCTGGTGTTGGACTGGGGTGTACAAAGTTAAAAATCACACAACACCAGGTTATAGTCCAACAGGTTTAATTGGAAGCACACTAGCTTTCGGAGCGGCAATCACCTGATGAAGGAGCGGCAATCACCTGGTGTTGTGTGATTTTTAACTTTGGTTTAAGTGGTTAGTCTTTACAGTTTCGTGGAACTCGTCTCACATAATTTTACCCATTTCCTGCCACACAAATCAACTATACAAAAAAGCAGCTAGCACTGAAGTTGCACCTTCAGTCAGTTGACTTTGACTTGCATAATCTGAGGATGCAGCACACAGATGGGTGCAATAAATGTTTTCTCAACCAACACTTGTTTACAAAATCAAGAGTTTTTGTCTGGGAGTGAACAATATCATTTACTTTTCAGTTTTATCACATATGATTTTGGTAAAAGGCATTAAGTCAAAGACAAAGAAGGAAACCTCCTGCTAATGACTAGCTACTGCCCTTACCTTGGGTGATGAATCAGTACTCCTTCATGTTGAATACCAATTAGAAGAAGCACCAAGGCTAACAGGGTCACAGAATTGACTCTGGTTGGAGCACTCCAAACTTCATCACTAAAAACAGCTCAGAAGCATCACTGCTGAAGTCCGAAAGAACTTACCTGCCAGATTGGGTTTGCAGCATGTAGAGAGGAAGCCAACAAGAGGGAAAAATAAACTATTGAACTTGTCTTCACTTATCTACCTGTCACAGATATGTTTGTCCAGGATTGTTTTTGGTAGGAGAGACCACCTTACAAACCTGTGAAGACAAAATACCTTCCTTATTTGAAAAACTGATGCTCTTCATGATGTTGTGTGACACTACCACCATGCTAAATAGGACAAATTTCAATCAGATCTAGCAACTCAAAACTGGGTAGCCATGAGATGCTGTCAGCCATCTGTAGCACCTGAACTGTATTCAACTGTAAAATGTAAACTCATAACCTGGCGTATCAACCACTCTACCATTAACTTCAAGCCTGGGTATCAACCCTATCCACTAAGGAGTGCAGGAAGACACGTCAAAAACAACAAAAGGAAAACTTCAAAATGAGGTGTCAACATGGTGAAGAAATAAACACAAGGCCACTTGCATGCTAAGCAGTGAAAGTAGCAAGTGATAGACAAGGCTAAGCAATTCCTGATGAAGGGTTTTTGCCCGAAACGTCGATTCTCCTGCTCCTCTGATGCTGCCTGATCTGCTGTGCCTTTCCAGCACCACACTCCCGACTAAGCAATTCCATAACCAACTGATCAAATCTAAGCTCTTTAGTCCTGCCACATTTAGTCACTGATGCAAGCAGACAAATAAAAAACTCACTGAACGCCATCAAAAGTGCTGTAAAACATGCTGCTCACAAGCACTCTGCTATTGGCCTCATTAAACCTTTGGTCCAAATGTGGACAAAAGAGCAGAATTCCAAAGGTAAGATTAGAATGACAGCTCTTAGCATCAAAGCCCTATTTGATGGGGCAGCACAGTGGCTCAGTGGTTAGCACTGCTGCCTCAAAGCGCCAGGGCCCCAGGTTTGATTCCAACCTCAAGCGACTGTCTATGTGGAGTTTGCACATTTTCTCTGTGTCAATGTGCGTTTTCTCCAGTTTCCTTCCACAATCCAAAGATGTGCAGATTAGGTGAGTTGGCCATGCTAAATTGCCCATTGTGTTCAGGGATATATAGGTTAGGTTCAGAGGTCCGGGGTAAATGTAGGGTAGGGGAATGGGTCTGGATGGGTTACTCTTTGGAGGGTCAGTGTGGAATTGTTGGACTGAAGGGTCTGTTTTCACACTGTAGAAATTCTGTGATATAAGTCATGGCATTGAGAAGCTAAACTAATCTGGAGTCAATGGGAATCATTCTCTGCTGGTTGGAGTCATACCTGACACATAGGAGGATGGTTGTGATTGTTGAAGGCCAATCATTTCAGACACAGAACATCACTGCAGGAGTTCCTCATAGGAGCCCCACCATTTTTCTTCCAATATTA
Organism: Chiloscyllium plagiosum; assembly: GCF_004010195.1. NCBI lineage: Eukaryota > Metazoa > Chordata > Chondrichthyes > Orectolobiformes > Hemiscylliidae > Chiloscyllium > Chiloscyllium plagiosum. Next base: position 83,904,235 of record NC_057713.1, on the reverse strand, counting down.
GGCTAGAACAGAGATTTTTCTGAAGGTTGCAAATGGTCAATACCATTGATGATACCTCACGTAGTAAAGTATACTTGTCCAAATGCCCAAATGTACCAAGATTCAGTTAATACCCAGGCTTAGGCTGATAAGTGGCAAGTAACATTTGCATCACACATGATCAACTCCAACAAGTGAGAGTTGGACCATCATCCTTTGGCAACTTTGAATTCTCCACTATCAACAACCTGTGGGTTACCACTGTCCAGAAACTGAACTGGATTCATGTAAATAAATAATGTGGCTTCAAAACCGGGTCAAAAGCTAGAGATTTTGGCATGGGTAGTTCATATCCTGACTCTCTAAAATCTCTTTGCATCTGCAAGGTACAAATCAGGTGTGTGATGGAAAACTCATCACTCGCCTGGATAAATGTAGCTCCAAAATCAGTCAAGAAATTCAGCACCATTCAGGAGAAAGCAGTCCACTTGATTGGCAAGCTGTCAGCAATCTAGCACTCTCTCTGCCACCAATGCAGTGGCAGCAGTGTGCATTATATACAAGTTAAGTTGCAGTGACTCACCAAGGTTCCTTCAACAGCAACCTCCAAGCCTGCAACCCCTACCACCTAGAAGGACAAGGGCAGCAGATTCATGGAAGTAGCTTTCCCTCAAAATGATATTTCATTCTGACTTGGAGCTTTATCATTTTTCCTTCACGGATGCTGAGTCAAAATCCTGGAAGTTCCTATCAAACATCACAGTGGGTATACCTGCATTACATGGGCTGCAGTGGTTCCAGAAGTCAGCTCACCAACACCAAGAACAAGTATGAATGAGTAATAAATGCCTAGCTAATGACACCCACACAATGTGACTGAAAAGAAAATGAATAGATATTGAATTCCACCTGTTGCCTTCAGTTAGTAATGGTTTCTCAGGGGTGCTCATTGACTTGTTGGACTGGGACATATCACCCAGTCCCCTGCCATACAACAGAGATACAGTTTCACCCTCATTCACTTCTGGTGGTCGTCTTTTGGTTGGACTGGCTGGAACAACTCCATCTATGGTATTTCCATAATTCCCTGCAAAGAGGAAATGAAAGATGAAACTTCCCATTTGCACATCTTTCCTTCTAAGCCATTAATGTACATCTTAGCAGTACCTCCTCCTATTGGTAGAAAGAGAGACAATTGCAGCTGCCTTTACACTTCTACTTCGTAAATGTATTGGCCCACGTTTTGTTGTCAATGGCAAATGACCAGTACTCGTCACTTTTATCTGCCCACAGATTTTCTCTAGTTTTTTCTTTGCATTGGAATTTATGACTATTACAGGATTATTATGAAGTTAAAAATCACACAACACCAGATTATAGTCCAACAGGTTTAATTGGAAGCACACTAGCTTTCGGAGCGACGCTCTTTCATCAGGTGATTCATCAGGTGAAGGAGCGTCGCTCCGAAAGCTAGTGTGCTTCCAATTAAACCTGTTGGACTATAACCTGGTGTTGTGTGATTTTTAACTTTGTACACCCCAGTCCAAATCTCCGGCATCTCCGAATCAGGATTATTATGGTTATTCATGGAAATATTGGACCTGTCTGATCATAAGTTCAGCAATTTTTTCCACTGATTTTACTGTGAGACATTATTGTTTGGGAAGCTGCTGCTGAGGAAACAGGGAACCAGCAACCTCTCGATGCCCTGGTTACCATGTGGACAGTAGACATGAGTCATTTGTAAATAACACTAGGCTGATGGCCTCAGCATTCTTGTGATGACTACATATGGGCCACATTGGGAATAGGGAGGAAGCAATCAATTCATGCAAGATATGCTGTAAATTCTTCAAGGAACATTCATCAATTGTTTGAAATGGGTTTATATTCAGTGGATTTATACATTACAATCACACAAACATTTGCTGCAAAACATTATTGGAATAAATGGATAAATGAAAAATCATGGAACATAGATGTGTCAGCCAATGTTGGTATTACATACAAATGCACTAATGTGGTATTATCACCTTCTTTGGTGTCGCTATTTGCCAGTGGCCATAAAGACTGATTGGAAGCAAGCAATTTCCTCTCTGACCATGTCCAAGGCTACTTTTGTTCTATCTGAAGTTAGTGGGTAGTAATTCTCCTCTTTTTTTATCCTAACCTTCCCTGAGAGAGTGCGATGTATTCAGAGATATTATTGAACAGTTATTGTAATTACATTTTACAGTTGAAGTGTATGCTTTCTCAATCTGCACTCAGTGACTTGTATAGTATCAGCGCTGTTCTCACACACTTCAGAATCTACAGATCCGGTAAAACATTGATCATGAAAAATACTGAAACTAACATAGGAACATAGCAACAGGAGTAAGTCATTCAACTCATCAAGCCTGCTCTATAATGGTTGGTCAAATGCTTCCATATCATCTAAATGAAGAGACAAAACTGTAACTTCTTACCTAAAGACATCTCAAAGCTGATTGGTCTGTCGCCAATTTTCCTGTCAATCATTGTTGCCTCAAATATTGTACCAAACAGAAGGAAATCTTGGACAGTTTCTTCATCTGACTGGAAAAGACATTTATTGATTAGGTAGTAATTCTGAAAAGATAGTCTAAATAAAGACATTACAGAATCAGTACTTTTTCCAGTCCTTCGTTTCTTAAATGACTTAAATATTTGTGATAAAGCAAAAAAGAACTTTCTAAAACACCCAATTCTGAATTTTCTAAAATGTGAGAATATTTAATTCAATATGAATCAGACTCTGAAACTCCGCCCTACTCATTAAAGGGTAAACAAAGGCAACACTTAACAAGAAAATACTGTCTCGACAACATTTTTTAAAAATCCAAAATTGAAAATGTAGCCAGACAACCACGTTGACGGGGAGGGGTTTTAAGAATCCCTGTCTACCGGGCAATATCTGTGTTACCTCCCCACTCAGGAACACAGAGAGTGGCTGCTGGCACCCTGTCCAGCCATTGGCTGTTTGTCTCCAAGTAGATTCATAGCTTTCTATTACATTGAGCAACTATAGGCTGCGATGTAAAAGATAATGGCCCAGAAAAGATGAATGTTGGAAACTGTAATAAGCTCCATCTAACCTGATGAATTCATACAAGCTTGGTTGGGTATAAGGCACAACATTTTAGAATCTTATGGGGTGCTGACCATATCTAAGAGACACCTAAGATTCAGTGACTGTAGCCAGAATCTTACAGGGGCCTGAACGGTGGAGTCTACGGGGCAAAATATAGCAGCATGAGAAGTCTAATGAGGCCCATTCCCACATCAGGGCAACTCGTTGCATCTTTTAACTAAGGTCTAAATGAGATTCTTGATAGGCAGTGGTGAGTTCTCATTAGGCAGTGCTGAGTTGTCTATTCAATGGAATTATTGCTTGTAGTTGCTAGTAATCCAGAACCCACAAACTAATACTCTCTGGTTATGTATTGAAATCCCACCATGGTAGGTAGTGAAATTTAAATTCACTTTAAAAACTTAGGAATTTAAAACTGGCTTTTTAAATTGCCAATTACTGTAAAAGCTTGACTTTTTTTCAATTCATTAATGAGGGCGTCATTGGCTAGGCCAGCATTTATTGCCCATCCCTCATTGTCCAGAGGGAAGTTGACAATCAATCACATTGCTACAGTCATATGTAGGCCAGACCAGGTAAGGATGGCAGTTTCCTTCCCTAAAAGACATTAGTGAACCAGATGGGTTTTCCCCACAATCAACATTGGCTGCATCATCATTAGACTCTTAATTCCTGATTTTCATTGAATTCAAATTTCACCTCTGCTGTGGTAGGATTTGAAAATGGGATCCCCAAGCATTACCTGCATCTCTGGATTAACAACCCTGTGATAATACCACGAGGTCATCGCCTCCCCCGGATGTCTTCGCTAATGTCCTGTAAGGAAGGAAATATGCTATTCTTACCTGGTCTGGCCTGTATTGGACTCTAGACCCACAAAAATATGGTTGATTCTTAACTGTCCTCTGAAGTGTTGAGAGTGTGGTGCTGTAAAAACACAGCAGGTCACGCAGAGTCCGAAGAGCAGGAGAATCGATGTTTCAGGCATAAGCCCTTCATCAGGAATACTCCTCGGATGCTGCCTGACTGCTGTGCTTTTCCAGCACCACACTCTCGACTCTGATCTCCAGCATCTGCAGTCCTCACTTTCTCCCTGTCCTCTGAAGTGGACCGCACAAGCCACTTATACCAAGGAGCTATAGGGGATGGGCAATAAATGCTGCACTCTCCCCCGATGACCACATCACATGAACAAAAAAAATCTTATTAACTTTACATGTCACCTCATTATTATACAGCAGCTCTTCCTACCACCACAGTGAGCAAATTTGACATCAGTGGTTACCTGGCGACCCCAGCTCCAGCCAATGCCTGTGAAGTGCTGCCATGTTCTTAGCATCAAACAGCAGGATTTATAGCCATCACCAGCAACTGACATTGAAAGGCTGATGCAAGGTTGCTTTGCACAACTGTATAGGAACCCAACTCACAGATTGGGCTAGGCTGTACTAAGACTGCTCACTCACTGTCTTGTCACTCACTCATTTAGCACCTAATTGTAGGCTTGCACCATTCCTGCCTTGCCAAATAGTGAACTCATTTAACCAGGCAGTCTGCCATGCTCGTCAGCAGTCCTCAGTCAAGTGGGCGGACATCCTGCTGTATGACAGTGTGCTGCGTCAATCTCACACCAGCATCACATGCCAATAGCTTACACAGCAAACAGACTGTATGTGCAGCAAGCAGGCAGCTATGACTCAAAGTCTTAAGGGAACAGTCTTCACTGAAGTACATGGAAGAACCTGTCAAACAGTGGGTCTGGCATAGTGAATCAAGGCCAGCTTCCAACATCAATCCAGGGGTTTGGGCACAGTCAAGTATCCAGCTGTGGTGTTCTTGGTCAGGGAGTCTGTGTCTCTGCAATCTGAGGATTGGCTAATGCTCCACAGCATCCAGTCCAGAGGCTCGGGTTCACTTGGTTGGGGACAGAATCAGTCAGGGGCCTGGGACATTCTTATCTGTGGCTATCCAGTTGGGTTACGTAAGGGTTTGGGCCACAGTCAGTCCATCAAGTCCTTCAATGGAAGCTAAGGGGAAACAAGAGTTTTGGAGGTTGCAAGGGGATCACTGCCTTGGAAATAGGCCCAGGGACATAATCATGGGAGTTGGGGACTGTAGGCTGAGGGGTAGAGGGAGGTGACAATGGCGAAGGAGGCAATGGCATGTATAAGGGGGTGTACCGTAGAACATGGATGACAACAGAGTCATGTGGGGTGAGGTGGTTCTCATGCAGGACAATCCTGGCTTCAAGCAGGAGGGCGATATGTGGGAAGGACACCTCAAAGGCCAGGAGCTGTGGAAGGGCAGGCAAGGACACATGTTGACAAGTCTGATTCCAACAAAAGGCCTTGTGATTTCAATCAAACTTGAAAATAGTTACCATGTGTAATAAATCTAATAAACAAAGTTAAAACTGCAACCTCATTCCATTTTGAAGTTTCATGCCCTTTCCCTCGGATTAATGTGAAAAAAACAACTGGTGATTGTAAAACAAACCCAAGAAGATGTCTCTATTGATTCTACTTCAACTTCAGTAGAATTTGTCTTATTAGAAGAGTTAGAGGATTTGGATTCTTCAGATGTGGCAGATGTCTTCTGTTCTTTTCCAAATTTAGTATCTTTAGGTACAATCTTCAACTCCTTTGTAAGCTTAGAGAATTTGGAATCAGTTGCGCCCACTGACAGAATCTCCACTGCAATTTCAATCAGGAGCCGGCCCCTGAATGATACTCCTTCTCCAAAGCCTTCATTGAGCTCCTGGTTATCGTCCAGTAGGGTATAATTGCGAGTTGAGCCATACAAATTGATCCATGCTGGTCCAAAAGTTGGCAAAAACCCTGAAAGGTAAAAAAAGCTTTTTGTTTCACATCACTTCTCAATTTTTGAATATTACTTTCTTATTTCATGATTCTAATTGCATGCTTGCATCTAATTGCATGCTTGCATCATTCCTGCCTTGCCAAGTAGTAATGTCATTTAACCAGGCCCAGGCACCTAATCATGAGAGTTGGGGACTGTAGGCTGAGAGGTAGAGGGAGGTGACAATTGCAAAGGAGGCAATGGAATTTATAAGAGGGTGTAACATAGAACATGGATGACAACAGAGTCATGTGAGGCAGGGTGGTTCTCATGCAGGACAATCCTGGCTTCAAGCAGGAGGACGATGTCTTTACTATCTGCATCCCATTAGCTCTGCAGAGGTTGATTTCAATGACTTCCCTCCTGTATATGTTCTTAACCCCTTTGTTTACAACATTCAACCACATCTTGAAGCAATTTAAAGGATCATTTTCAATGTCTTTACCCACGCCTAATTCCACAACTAAATTATTTATTGCAGAATCTTGTGGGGTCATTTCTTAAGAGATGTGGTTTTCACTTGCAAGGCATTTATTGCCCATGTCTAATTGCCCTTCAACTTCATGGCTAACAGGGCCATCTCAGAGAACAGTTAAAAATCAATCACATTCCTGTGCTACTGGAGTTACATGTAGGACATGTAGGACAGACCAAGTAAGGATGGCAGATTTCCTTTCGTAAAGAAGATTAGTGAACCACATGAGTTTTTATGATGATTGCTGTCATTTCTGACAGATACTATTACTGAAACTATCTTTATCGATTTCTTCATTGTATTTAAATTTGATGGGCTGATGTGTTCGATGAATGTTGAGATCAAAGCATTATTTGGGTTTTTGCGCTGTTAGTCCAATCACATTCCTATGATACTATCATCTCCCTCAAGATTACATTCAATAACTTGGAGTTTTACTCCATTACAATGAACGATTTGCTTAAACTAGTTATGTCAGGTTTGCATAACTGCTGGAAATTTTAATGCCATCAACTCAAGTTTTTCTCCCTTCAAAAGAAAACAAATCTATTTTCTAAGCCAGGGTCTAGGTTCTTGTCTCAGGGAACCAGGGAAACTTATTTAGGGCTCTATTCCTGCTATATTTTTTCCTCTTCGAGATGTAGAAAGGGAGAGGTTGGATTGCAAGTCCCATAATGCAATGCAGGATGAGTACAGGGGGTAGTGTGGGAGCAGAGGTGTACTGGTTAGAAGGCCCACCTTGGTTCTCAAGTACAGCTGTCCAGCTCCCAACATTATTTGTTAACACCGTGAACCTCACATCAACAACCTCCAATGGCCCCTTATACCACCATGAGTCCCTTCTTTATATCTCCTCATCTCCTCCTACTCCTCATATCACCCTAAGTTCCATATCCCCTCAAATAGCCATGCCCTCCTCATAGCTCCCATGCCTCTATTTATCCAATGTGGCCATAAAGCCAGTGTCCACTGTCAGCTTTCAACAGGGTGTCTTTAAAATGGACATTAAAACATACCACCAATTATAAAGCTGGTATCCAAGTACACCACACTGAAAAAAAATTCTCCTTCATAAAAATATTTTTTTTTTAATTCCCTCAAGTGGTCAGCCTATCCTAAAACAAGCATTTCTTCAATTACTACATCAAGGATAGATAATATTTTTAGAACTTCTTATAGCAATCAATCTAAATCTGAACAATACCCCAATTACATTTGTGGGTGTAGAGTTTTGGAAACATAAATTAGTATAAATAAAAAACAGAGCTATAAAACAAACCATTGCAACTCCTGAGGAAAAGAAACTAAAACAATAGATGGTGCTTCAGTTCCATTTCAAAGCAGATTACCCGTCAATCAAATGCGTGGAACTCAGCTTTATTTTTAAAGTTAAGGACCTTGCAACATTTAAATCACAGCCACAACTGCAAGAAAGACAGTTTCCTACTGTTTGGAATGCATAATAGCATTTTCTAAGGTTAATGTACTCTAGCACATCCTGATACTTAAATAATGCTGGTTGATTTAATGGATAATTTACCTTTACTGACAAGGTCTTATGATGCATCACCACAGTTCAAACACATTTACATTACAATACAATGTCTAACACTGTCACCTGAAATTATCAAAACATTTAACATTTAAAGGTCAGAATGTCACAAATCCTCAGTACACTTGCCCCAATGATCATGAATTTGCCAATTTGGTTACTTTTTTAATTAGCACTTCCAGAACCGGTCCAAACACAAAGATATTGAGGGATAGAAGATATTCAGATTTGCTATAGTATTGCCAATGGTGGCCCCAACATCAGAAGAGTGTGCACAGGGTCACAACCTAAGGCATTACCAACTATAGAAAATGGCACATGAAAGTAAAGCAAGGTTTGAACTGCATATTTTGAAATTACTAGCAGAAGTGTTTTAAGATTGATTCCCCTCCTAACCTCATTCACACCTCCATCACCAAATGGGAATCTAGCCCACGACTTTAAGGAAGTTATCCAGAACAAAAAATCCTTAATTTTTCATCAGTTTTCCCTCTCAAGGGTTAATCAAATCCTTCCTATTATTCAATGAGCAGTAAATGTACACTTTATGACCAGAGTCAAACTATATTTTAAAGAAGTTTTTCTGAAATCGTATACCTTATGTGAAGACTCACCCCTCAGAAACACAGATCAGACAATTTTGTAACACTTTCCACAACCCTCCATCTATTCAAATTAATGTTTGGAAACTTTTAGAGGGTGCACCCAAATTGCTAATTGTAATGGCAATCAGTGTGATTCTCAGGCAAGAGTAAAGCTGAGGACAATCACCCTCTTTAACATTCATAATTTGACTGTCACTGTTCTAATGAATCTCAATATCATTTTTTCTTCACAGCCACAATACAACTTGCAGATCTGTTGAAATCTGAAGAATTCATTTGAAAGTCTTAAGTATATGAACAAAAAAATTAGCAGTATTCACAACAAAAAGACCGTCAATATATGTGACGGTTCAAAATATTGAGCACTTAACAGTTCACAAACAAAACATTAATTTCAATTAAAAGTTTAAGTGAATATTTTGATTTTTTTTACTGAGAGATTTTACAAACGGGAATTAACCTTTATCTCCATCCTGTTCATTTGATATTTTCTTCAAGTCAATGTAATGAGTTCCTACGGCAACATCATTAACATTCCCTTCATCCCAAACCTGAATTTTGACTCGCCGACAAAGTGGTGGAAACATTTCTTTGAAAATGATCTGCTCATTCCAGACAGGGTCAGCACAACTTTTCTGTACAGATGTTCGGCCCTGATGAGTAGAAAGAAGGTGACAGAAAACAAAAAGGTACGTCATAACAGAAGTGGAGAAAATAAATCAGTCCATATCAACACTGATCACATTCCCTGTGGGCCTTCAAAAGAACCACAGTCAGCAAAATTCAAGCACATTTGGAATCTGGATTTGGGGTCAGCAGCAGTCACATTTAAATGATTATATAAGTCACACAGGACAGCAGTTACATATTGTGTCTAAAACATTTTTTCAGTGTATATTGAAGAGATACAAATTTCTGTGGTGCAGGAATACATGACAAAAACATTAAATACCGTAGTAACCTCAAGCAGTGCAGGAATTGAACCCATGCTATTGGCATCACAAATCAGCCATCCAGCCAACTAAGCTAACACTCACCACATAGCCCCCCCACCAAAGTTTATAGAATTTTGAAAGATGGCCACAATTGCATCCATTATTTCTAAGACCAATTCCCTAAAAGCATGTAAATGACCAGGCTCTGTGGTTTATTAGCCTTTAAGCCAATCGTTCTTCCAACACTATTAATGTTTTTTTTTTCAGTTCCCCCTCTCATTAATTCCTGTATTCCCCAAGATTTTTGGGTTTATATTTGCGTCATCTTTTGTGGCGACAAACCAAAGTATATATTAAATTTGTCTGTTAAATCTTTGTTCTCCTGTTTCTGATTTTAATGGACCTATTGCTGGGCCTCTGCTGAGATATTGCTGGGCCTCTTGCTGAGATATTTGTATCACAGGTATCAACATTTCTGTCTCACTCTTGCTACAATTCACCACCAAAGCTCAATGTAAGCTGGAGGAACAGCATGTCATGTTATGCCTGGGTACATTAAAGCCCTCAAGACTGAACATGAGTTTAACAATTTCAGAGTGTGATCACTTTCCTCGATGTTCATTACCCAGATTCTTTCAATGTGGGTTTCTCCTAGCACAACCAACAACTTTTTAAACTATTCCCTGTTCCTGTTATCATTAATTCAGCTTTACTGCAATCAGCAATGCCTTTGGGTGCTTCCCCTTTTATTCTCTCTCCCTGGGTACTGTCTCGAGCAATTTGCGTCACTTCTTTCTATGCCTCTAGCTCCACCCCCTATTATCAGCATAAGCACTCCCCTTTTCTAGCTGCTTTCAGTTCTGAGAAAAGGGCACAGATCTCAAAACATTGACTCTATTTTTCTATGAATGTTGTCAAGTTTCGCCAACAGTTTCAGTTTCTGTTCCTTCACTGTACCTTTGCTGCAGATATCACAGGCAATTTTAACACTTTATGATCTCATTTATATTTGAAAGAATTATTGATGTACATTTAAGACATGAAGTTCCAGATTACAGAGGAGGAAGTGCTGGATGTCTTGGAACGGGTAAAGGTGGATAACTCCCCAGAACCAGATCAGATGTACCCGAGAACTCTGTGGGAAGCTAGAGAAGTGATTGCTGGGCCTCTTGCTGAGATATTTGTATCATCGATAGTCACAGGTGAGGTGCCGGAAGACTGGAGGTTGGCAAACATGGTGCCACTGTTTAAGAAGGGTAAAGGACAAACCAGGGAACTATAGACCAGTGAGCCTGAACTCGGTGATGGGCAAGTTGTTGGAAGGAATCCTAAGGGACAGGATGTACATGTATTTGGAAAGGCAAGGACTGATTAGGGATAGTCAACATGGCTTTGTGCATGGGAAATTATGTCTCACAAATTTGATGGAGTTTTTTAAAGAAGTAACAAAGAGGATTGATGAGGGCAGAGCAGTAGAAGTCTATATGGACTTCAGTAAGGCATTCGACAAGGTTCCCCATGGGAGACTGATTAGCAAGGTTAGATCTCATGGAATACAGGGAGAACTAGTCATTTCGATACAAAACTGGCTCAAAGGTAGAAGACAGACCAGATGGGCCAATGGGCTGAGAAGTGGCAGATGGAGTTTAATTCAGATAAATGAGAGGTGCTGCATTTTGGGAGAGCAAATCTTAGCAGGATTTATTCAGTTAATGATAAGGTCCTAGGGACCGTTGCTGAACAAAGAGACCTTGGAGTGCAGGTTCATAGCTCCTTGAAAGTGGAATCGCAGGTAGATAGGATAATGAAGAAGGTGTTTGGTATGCTTTCCTTTATTGGTCAGATTATTGAGTATGGGAGTTGGGAGGTCATGTTGCGGCTGTACAGGACATTAGTTAGGCCACTGTTGGAATATTGTGTGCAATTCTGGTCTCCTTCCTATTGGAAAGATGTTGTGAAACTTGAAAGGGTTCAGAAAAGATGTACAAGGATATTGCCAGGTTTGAAGGATTTGAGCTATTGGGAGAGACTGAAAAGGCTGAGGCTGTTTTCCCTGGAGCTTCGGAGGCTGAGGGGTGACCTTATAGAGGTTTACAAGATTATGAGGAACATGGATAGGGTAAATAGGCAAAGTCTTTTCCCTCGGGTCAGGGAGACCAGAATTAGAGGTCATTTCAACTACCCATCCTGCCCAGATACTGCCAGTGAGCTAAATCAATCCTTGGATTTTAACATAAACAGCATAACATAATAGAAGATAAAATGCCTAGTCATCCACTCTGAGTCATCCAATTCATGAATAATGAATTAGGTTAGATAAAAGTAAATAGGAGGTAACAAAGTCTATTTTGATTTCAAGTTGCAATCCTGTTGTTAGGTTTGCAGAATTGTGCAATGAACTTGCGAATAAACAAACAGAGAAATAACTTGAAAGATAGTAAATACCCTTTGACCAGAAAAGGTGACAATGACATATGGATCCACAAAATCCTTGCTGTCTCCAATGAATGCTTTTGTTACATTTGCCACGAGACTAGAATTCATCTTCGGCAATCCCTGAGCTTTGTAAATCTTGACAAAAAACCTTGCCCACGGTCTCTCTGTCGGAAATCCAACTGGAATAAGTAAATTCCTAACACAAACCAAAAATTGTGTTATAAATAAAAATGTAATGACTTTTATGTTTTATTGAAGAAGCAAATAGTGACTGAAACACAAAGCTGTTTAAAATTAAGTTGTAATATGAAGTAGGATATTTGGTGCTGGGTACTCAGAATCTTAGAAATACTGGCTGCAAGGATTAGATTAGATTACTCAGTGTGGAAACAGGCCCTTCGGCCCAATAAGTCCACACCGACCCGCCAAAGCGCACCCACCCAGACCCATTCCCCTACATTTACCGCTGCACCTAACACTACAGGCAATTTAGCACAGCCAATTCACCTGACCTGCACATTTTTGGACTGTGGGAGGAAACCGGAGCACCCGGAGGAAACCCATTCAGACACGGGGAGAATGTGCAAACTCCACACAGTCAGTCGCCTGAGGCCGGAATTGAACCCGGGTCTCTGGCGCTGTGAGGCAGCAGTGCTAACCACTGTGCCACCGTGCCACCCCATTTCTATTCAAAATGAGTTTGACAGTCTCATAGGAACATTGAAAACAGGAACAGGAGTAAGCCATTTGAACCTGTTCCACCATTCAATGAGGTCATGCCTTTGGCCCAGAGTTTATCCCTTCATACCTGAGATAAAGTTTTGTTAAACAATCTCAGATTTAAAAGTATATTGATCCAGTATCCATTGCCATTTCTGGAAGAGAGTTCCAAACATCTACCACCCTTTGGGTGTGAAAGTGCATTTCTCCTGTTAGGTCTGGCCCTAATGTTTAGACTATGCCCCTAGTTCTAGAATCCTCAACCAGTGGAAATAATTTAACTTTATCTACCTTGTCTTTTCCTGTTAACATCTTGAAGATTTTGATCAAATCACTCCTGACCTTCCAATCCTTGAGAAAACAGGCTTATTTGTATAATCTCTCAAAATTTAACCCCCGAAGTCCAGGTTTCATTGGTCTAAGGCCAATATATCCTTCCTAAGGTATGGTGCCAAGATCTGCTCACAGTACTCCAAAAAGGTTGCACAGTTACCACATAATTTCCACGTCCTTATACTCCAGTCCTCCAGATATAAAGAATATCATTCCATTAGCTTTCTTTATTATTTTCTGCACCTGTTTCTGTATTTTTAAAGATCTGTGCACCTCCCAAGTTTCTTTGGTCAGACACTGTCAAAAATCATCAAAAGATTCAATGAGGTTTTTCAGCCCTGGCCTACCCGTTATGAATTTATGCTAACTTTTGCTGACCAACTGAAAATTTTCACAGTGTTCAACTACACATCCTGGATCATAGACTCCAACAATTTCCACACCACAGATGCCAGGCCAACTGGTCTGTAATGCCCTGATTTTCCTCTTCCACCCTTTTAAAAGGCGGAGTGAAATACAATTTTCCAATTCAGAGGGGTGACTCCTGTATCTAGGGAACTCTGAAAGATTATAGTTAGAGCGTATATAAAGTGCTCCTCCACTTCATGCAACAGCTTCAGATGGCAATCATTAACTCCTAGTAATTTGACACTCTTTAGTTCCATTACTTTCCTCATTAGCAATGTTTTACTTATGTTAGTGTTACTCAGTGCCTGTTCCCAATCCACTACTTATTTCCTTGGGGTTACAGGCAAGCTATCCTTTTTTCTGTAAATATTGAGGGAAAGTGACAATTCAACACGTCTGCCATTTCCCAATAGTCATTGACATTATCCCCACTTTCAGCCTTTAGAAGGCTTCCTCTAGTAAAACATCCTCTTATTGATTTTGATGTCCCCGGAAAGTTTCCTTTTCATAATACCATTTCGTAGATGTGATACTGCTTTGTGGCCATTTCCTTGTCTTTGGATCTTTCCCACTCAGAAGGATTCATGCAGCTTTTTTGCACTTTTGTGAGCCCTTCCTTTTAGTTTTATGCTATACCTTATCTTTTTCAGTTGTCCATAGTTGCTTCTTTCTGTGAAGTGTAGCTTTCCCTATAACTGGTATAAACTGGTTTGTATCGTGTTTTTTTAAACATCCTCCACTGTTGTGTTAGTAGATTTTCCAAGTTTACTATGGGCAGTCTCTGGCTCATCTCAAGAAAGTTGGTCTAACCTAAATCTAAAATTCTAGTAGCTGATTTGTGTTTCTCGCTTTCAAATGTTACTTTGAACTTGATCTTGTTATGATCACTATTTGATGACAATTACGTTTCACTGATCATAGGCCTGAATGGACAAACTGCTCCAGACTCATGCACTTCTCGGCTGCCATATCACTGACAAGTCTAATTACAAATAGTGTACAAAAGAAGAAAGAATATCATGCTGACACATGGACTATTGGAAGAACAGAGAAGATATGACCCTGCATCCTTTATATTGCAGCTGACCTCGAATTGTTTTCTGCTGACCCTCATGCCTGAATTGGAACATGTCCCAATCATTGGCACTTAAACCAGTGTCTTCGGTTTGATAGTTTTAAATTGAAATTCCAATTCACTATCTTAAGGGAAAAGGGATTAATTTGGTTCAAAAAGAAGTTTTCAAGATGTTCATTTTCACATGAACAAACATTAAACACAAACTTTATGCCTGCTTCGAGAAAATCATGTTTTACCTGTTACTCAGGATAAATTGCTACATTATAATTCATTAATTTGGATAGATAATTTTAGAAAAACACCACAGTTCAATTAACATTTGAAATCAAGGCAATAAGTGAACATTTCAGGCAAACACTTCATCAGGTACGTTCTAATGAAAAAATACACATGGCTATCTTGTCTGTTTACAGAAGCTTCCTTCATTTGCTTTGTATACCAGTGTTTCCAAAGGGGATGGAGGTTATTTCAGATTCCAGCACTGGCATTTCCTTCACTTCTGTTTCCTTTTAGTTGCATGCAGGTTTTAAGCTGAGCATATTTGTGCTCTCTCTCCAACAGCGAGTGCTAGTCATGGTGTTTCATCAGAGACATTAGGGATGGAGTTGGAGTGAGCTAGTTCTTGGGGTGGGGAATCCGTGTTCCTGGCTGGCGGAGTCCCCTCTTCCTTGCACAATTTTCTGAATTTTGATTTTTATTGTCACAATATCTGATTGTGCTGTTGCCATTTCCAGGTCCTACAGACCCACATCATTATTTCCTTTCATCTCCCGTTGCAATCCCTTGGATTTGCCCCGATATCCCCTTTCTTACTGAGCCTCTTCTGCCTTTCACCCTATCATAGATTTTCCCCTTTCACTCTTTCCCCTCACTCTGTATAAAGGTATTTGCATTCTTCTAGTTCTGATGACAGGCTAGTAAACCAGAAACACTAACTGTGTTTTTCTCTCTGCCACTACTCTCTGACATGCTAACCATTTCTAGCACTTCTAACTCAATTTTGTTTTCATTTCCTTTCCTTTCTCGCAAAGGAATGAAAGAATAACCATACTTTTCCATTTCTTCCTCAGTCGATTCAGCGGTTTTCAAAGAAGGTGGTGCACTGTCACCTTTCCCAGTGACACAGATGTCACACTTAAGGTAGCCTTTCACTCCAGTTTTGATATCACTAGGATCGGTTAGAGGTGCCCACTTGTTGCAGAATTGATGGCCTGTAGGAAGGAGAAGAGAAAAAGTTAATTCAGTACGCTGACTTTAGTTCTTTTTATGAAATTTTCAATAACAAATCATAATTACAAAATTGCTGTATTGATGCAATTATTACAGCATTCAAGCAAACCACGGGGTCCTTTGAATATTATGCTAAAAGGATGGATTTTTAAAATAATATTCATTCATAGGAAGTAGGCATTGCAGGAAAGGGCAATATTTAGTGCCAATTCCTAAATACCCCAAGTGCACCAAATTGGTGGTCAGACTCTTTCCTGACCAAGACAAGACGCAGAGATGACCTGGTCACACGAGGAACAGCTCACATTGTGACACTGGCAATCCATATTCTGAACTCTTGCCCCGAGAGATCAGTTCCTGTTGGAATTACAATTAGTCACCATGCATCAGCCATTGAGTGGATTGTTCACCTCAGCACTGAATTGACACTGCTTTCCTGGCCACATTGCTGTGGGCGACTGAGTTCCAGAATTTTAGTTTGCTGGACAGCTGGTTTACATAGACTAACATCAACAGCACAGGTTCAATTCCTGCACCAGCTGAGGTTACCATGGAAGACCCACTTTCCCAATCACATCTTTCATGCTCGGCATGATGACCCCCAAGTTAAACCACTGCCAATTGTCTATCTCCCTAATGGGTTCTCAAGGGACCATGGTAACTTGGACAGATCACTGGAAACTGCAGCTTTCTCACGAAAACCAAGTCCGGTGGCATGAGCCCCATCTAGGGAATTAATCCGTCATTCGGGATTGGGAGAATACAGCAGGAAAAATGTTCCAGCATGGAATCCAGGTTCTGAGTGGGAAATAAGTATCAGGAGGAAGATTGAAAATACAAGAGAAATTACGATTTCAGGTTAGGAAAGAAAAACAAGAGGATATTTAGTATGTATAGAATTAAAATGAAAGAATTGTCATTATCAATCTTGGTTAGTCTTTCTTTAGTAAATAATGTGCATTAAAAGACATTCTAATTTCAAATGGCATGCACTGAAATTTTTCTCTCACATTCAAAATAATGAAATGCCATAGAAACCCTAAAGCATGAAAACAGGCCATTTGGAAACAAGTCCACATCAACACTCCAAAGAGTACCCAACCCAAACCCAATCCCCTACCCTAATACTCTGCATTTCCCATGGCTACACCTAAGCTACACATCCTTGAACACTGTGGGAAATTTAGCATGGCCAATCCAACTTTGGACATGTGGGAGGAAACCAGAGCACCCAGCAGAAACCTGCACAGATATGGAGAGAATGTGCAAACTCCACAGAGACAGTCGCCCGAGGTTGGAATATAACCTGGGTCCTGGTGTTGAAGGGGCACACTGGAGCTCCCAGTCAGCGCCCATTTCAATTCCCCCAACAACTCCCTTTCTGATATGATCATCATTGGCCTCCTCCATTGCCAAAACAAACCACAGCACCTAAGGAGGAACAACTCCTTATCTTTCGCCTGGGCATCCTGCAGCCCGAAGGACTCAACACTGAGTTCTCCAATTTCAAATAACCTACCAGCCCCTCCTCCTCACTGCCACTGCTCCCACCACCAACTGGATCCATTCCTCCCACTGACCAACCAGGTCATACCCTCTACCTGTCTTCACCTAACCCCACTTCACCACCCTGCCCCCGCCTTCCTCTTTATGTGCAGCTACCCCATACCCACCCCTCGTCCTGAAGAAGGGTTACACGCGAAACGTTGACTACTGCACCTCCTGATGCTGCCTGGCTTGCTGTGTTTTTCCAGCCTCCTGCCTGTCCCTGGTCCTGTGAGGCAGCAGTGCTAACCACTGAGCCACCATGTTGCATTAAGGAAAAGTTTGTAAATAACTGCTTCTTAGATGTAAATGTACCAATGACACACAAAGATTGTTGAAGCAATGATGTGGACTCGTGATTTGAAGATAAGACTATACTTAGATACATTTACTGGGAGGTTAAATGCAGCACATCGTAATCCTACGACTGCTGCTTCAGATTTCCCTCCAGTCAAGACAATAGTACATTAATTCCCCTTGAGGCAGTGATGATTGATGGTAATTTAAGATACAAAGTGTTAAAGGTATAAAATATACGACCTTCCACTCAGCCATTACACAGACCCACCAATCTGCTCCATTCACCCCTATAGCTTTGAACTGACAGCAATTGAATATACCTGGTTCATTGTAAACTGTTCCCACATCCAGTTTAAAAGACCCAATCAGTGTTCCACGGATCAGTTTGGAATGCCAAACCTGCACAATGACATCAGCATTTAGGGAAATAGCAAATGAGTGAAAACACTTAATGAAAAATTCAAACTGTGATATTTAGAAAAGTAGTAACAAGACATTCTGTTTTAATCCTCTACCCATTTATTAAATCATGGGAAGCTTTGATCATTTCATTTACTGACAGTTCCTTATTCCTATGATGGTCCATTTTACATCTTTCTATTTAGAAATAAGAACAAAAGCCGGGAAGCTATAATAAACATGAATGAAACACTGGTTCAGCCTTAGCTGGAGTATTTTGTCCAGTTATAAAGTCATAGAGTTATACAGCACAGAAACATACACTTCGGTCCAACTCATCCATGCCAAACAGACATCCTGCTCTAACCTAGTCCCATTTGCCTGCATTTGGCTCATATCCCTCCAAACCCTTTCAATTCACATACACATCCAGATGCATTTTAAATGTAATTGTACCCATCTCCACCACTTCCTCTGGCAGCTCGTTCTATACTGGCTATACAGGCAGGAGGCTGGAAGAACACAGCAAGCCAGGCAGCATTTGGAGCTGTAGAAGTTGACATTTTGAGTGTAACCCTTCTTGAGGACTGGGGGTGGGTGTGGAGTAGCTGTAGATACAGTGGGAGGCGGGGCAGGGTGGTGAAGTGGAAATAGGTGAAGGCATGTAGAGGGTGCAGCCTGGTTGGGCAATGTGAGGAATGGATCTGGTGGGTGGCAGAAAGAGAGAGGGGCTAGGAAGGGAGTCGGGAGATGGGGACAGAGGTTATTTGAAATTGGAGAACTCAATGTTGAGTCCTCTGGGCTGTAGGATGCCCAGGTGGAAGATGTTGTTGCTCTTCCAATAGGCACTATAGTTTGTTTTGGCTACGCCAATAGGCACCTATGGTGAGAAGGCAGGGGAGTGACTTAAGGCGCCTTAATCCTGCAGTGAGCTAGAATGGAGATGACAGGCCAAGTGGCCTCCTACTGTGCTATAACATTCTCTGCTTCATTGGAAATAGCAAGTTTGAATGAGGTAACAAACTGCTGACTCACTGGTCCTCCATTTACCTGAATGCAATATGTTTAATCTTCTGCTTCTAGTTCTACATCTAGCTGATAAACATCTCCCAGCCAATCTCACTTCGTTGAAATTGTAATAAGATCCCATTATAGCATATTTGGCAATTAAAACTTTGCAGCATCTTTTATCTCATCATTTACAGAAAGCAATTTGAAATATGTATAATAATGTGATTACTTACTGAAAGCCGAATGATTCTGTCAAACAATATTTCTGATGGACCAATGTAATCAAACACAAAGTACTGTGAAGAGAAAATAATTAATGAATGTTGTTATAGTGAATATTTCATGTCGTTCTGCCATACAGGCCCACATCAGCTCAACGATATCAGAAGCACCAGAATTGTAACTGTAACTTAATCTGATATAACAGGACACTTGAGAAAGGAGCATTAATGCATGGATCAGGCTTTTCTTTCTTGCTTGATCCCAGCTTCTAAATGTTTTCTTACTGTTCACAGAGATGAAACTAAAATCTCTGAACATAAGAAACAGGAGCAGGAGTATGCCATTAACGCCTCAAGCTTGCACCAGAATTCAGTAAGCATCATCTAAGTTACATCTTCCCACAGATTCCCTACCTCACTTGATATCCTCTATATCTAAAAATCTAGTAATCTCTGACTTGAATTGATTCAACAACTGAGCATTTACAGTTCTCATTGGGAGACAATTTCATCAAAGTTTTGCAATATTTCAGTGAAGAGATTTGTCTATACTAAATAGTTGATCCCGTATTCTGAGATTGTGATTCCTTGCTCTGGATTCCCCAGCCAGGAGAAACAGTTTCCTGGGTCTCTCCTGTCAGGGCCTTAAGGGTTTTCTACTAGTCAATCTCACCTCAAAGGACAGTCTCCTTATCTTGAGAATCAATCTATTCAACATTCACTGCACTTCCTCCAAGGCAAGCATATTCTTCCTTTGGAATGGAGACCAGGTTCAGGTCTAGTCTCACCAAGGCTTTGTTTGACCATCTATGTGGCAACTTAATTGTTAAACTGATTAAACAAGATGACCATTCTCGATAATACATACTATAATATATAAAGTAAACACAATAGAAACATAATTCCAGTAAAACAGTAACAGTTTAGATGCAACCTCAAGAATGTTTTAACAATATTATTTGACATTGCTATTATCCAGATATAATTTTCAATATTCAATAATTTTCAGTAAGAACAGAGAAGATGGTAAAGAGAAAGGTGTGACATTGTTAATCAAGGGTAGTATTACAGCAGCTGAGATAATGTTTGAGGACTCATTCACTGAGGGAGTTTGGGCTTAGGTTAGAAACAGGAATGAAGAGGTCACCCTGTTGGGAGTTTTCTATATGCCTCCGAATTGTTCCAGGGATGTAGAGGAAAGGACTGCAAAGATGATTCTCGATAGGAGCGAGAGTAACATGGTAGTTGTTGTGGGGTCTTTAACTTCCCAAATATCGACTGGGAATACTATAGTTCAAGTTGTTTAGATGTGTCCATTTTGTTCAATAAGTGCAGGAGGGTTTTCTGACACAGTATGTAGATAGGCCTAGAACGGGCAATGCCATATTGGATTTGGTACTGGGGAATGGACTCGGCCAGGTGTTAGATTTGGAGGTAGGTGAGCACTTTGGCAATAGTGACCATATTCGGTTATGTTTACAATAGCAATAAGCAGGGATAGGTATATACTGCAGGGAAAGAGGTATAACTGGGGGAAAGGCAATTATGATGTGATTAAGCAAGATTTAGGATGCATAGGATGGGGAAGGAAACTGCAGGGGATGGATACGTTTGAAATATGGTGCTTATTCAAGGAACAGCTACTGCGGGTTCTTGATAAATATCAGGTAGGGACATGGTTGTTGAGAGAGGAAGCCATGGTTTACTAAAGAAGTTGAAGCTCTTGTCAAGGGAAAGAAGAAGACTTATGTGAGGATGAGGCATGAAGGCTCAGTTAGGGGGCTAGAGAGTTATAAATTAGCCAGAAAGGATCTAAAAAGAGAGCTAAGAAGAGCCAGGAGGGGACATGAGAAGTTTTGGCGGATAGGATCAAGGAAAACCCTAAGGCATTCTCTTGGTATATCAGGAAGAAAAGAATGACTAGAGTAAGATTAGGACCAATCAAAGACAGTAGGGGGAAGTTGTGTGTGGAATCTGAGGACACAGAGGACATAATTAATACTTTTTATCAGTTTTCACATTGGAAAAGGGCAATGTTAGTGAGAAATGGAGATACAGTTTACTAGATTAGATGGGATTGCGGTTGACAAAGAGGAGGTTTTAGCAATTTTGGAAGATCTGAAAATAGATAAGACCCTGGGGCTGGATGGGATTTATCCTCAGATTCTCTGGGAAACCAGAGTCTTTGGCTTTGATCTTTATGTCATCATTGTCAACAGGATTAGTGCCATGCACTGGAGGATAGCAAATGTTGTTCCCTTGTTTAGGAAAGGGAGTCAGGACAACCCTGGTAATTATAGGACAGTGAGCTTTACTTCGGTTGTGGGTAAGATGTTAGAAAAGGTTATAAGAGATAAGATTTATAATCATCTGGAAAGGAATAATTTGATTAGGGATGGTCAACATGTTTTTGTGAAGGGTAGATGATGCCTAACTAACTTTATTGAGTTCTTCAAGAAGGTGACAAAACAGGTGGATTAAGGTAAAGTAGTTGATGGGATGTATATGAACTTTAAGGCATTTGATAAAGTTCCACACAGTGGGCTATTGCACAAAATAAGGAGTTTCGGGATTGAAGGTGATTTAGCTGTTTGGATCAGAAATTGGCTAACTGAAAGAAAACAGGGTGGTGGTTGATGGGAAATGTTCATCCTGGAGCTCAGTTACCAGTGGTGTGCTGCAAGGATCTGTTCTAGGGCCACTGCTGTTTGTCATTTTTATAAATGATCTGGATAAGTGCATAGAAGGATAGGTTAGTAAATTTGCATATGACACTGAGGTAGGCAGAGGATGTTGAGGATAGTGCTGAAGGATGTTGTGGGTTACAGAGGGACATAGATAAGATGCAAAGCTGGGCTGAGAAGTGGCAAGTGGAGTTTAATGCTGAAAAGTGTGAGGTAGTTCGCTTCGGAATAAGTAACAGGAATGCAGAACACTGGGCTAATGGTAAAATTCTTGGCAGTGTAGATGAACAGAGAGATCTTGGTGTCCAGGTGCATAAATCCCTGAAAGCTGCCACCCAGGTTGATAGGGTTGTTAAGAAGGCATATGGTGTGTTGCCATTTATTGGTAGGGGGATTGAGTTTCGGAGCCATGAGGTCATGCTTCAGCTGTACAAGAGACTGGTAAGGCCTCACCTGGAATATTGCATGCAGTTCCGGTTACCACATTATAGCAAGGATGTGGAAGCTTTAGAAAGGGTTCAGAGGAGATTTATTAGGATGCTGCCTGGTATGGAAGGAGGATCTTACAAGGAAAGGCTGAGGGAACTGAGGCTGTTTGCGTTGGAGAGAAGAAGGTTGAGAAGTGACTTAATCGAGACGTATAAGATAATGAGAGGGTTAGATAGGGTGGCAATGAGACCCTTTTTCCTCGGATGGTGAAGGCTAACACGAGGGGACATAGCTTTAAATTGAGGTCTGATAAATTTGGGGCAGATAGGGGTAATTTAGGAGTAGTTTCTTTACTCAGAGTAGTAGGGGCATGGATTGGCCTGCCTGCAACAGTAGTCGACTCGCCGACATTAAGGGCGTTTAAATGGGCATTGGACATACATATGGATTTTAATGGAATGGTTAGATGGGCATCAGATTAATTTCACAGGTCGGCGCAACATCGAGGGCTGAAGGGCCTGTACTGCGCTGTAAGGTTCTATGTTCTAAAGTAACAGTCGTGTAATTGATTTTCGACAAGTGAGATACAAAGGTGAAATGTTTCTTTCAACAGTGAAGGTTTCTGTATTATTTTAGAAACATATATTGCCTTATGTTGACAAAATTATCCAAATAGTACAAAATATATTAATTTCTGTTTACTGTCAAACACAATCAATTTATATTTGTAATGTTTAGAGAATTTAAAACCTTTTTCTCAAAAATAAAACAGAAATCAATATTTGCTTTTGCCTCTAACCTTCCATTTCACTTAGCAAGGAATGCATTTGTGTATTATTCTGTTGTCCTTTTATGCATCACATTTTTGAAAGCATCATTTATTTTCACAATATTTGTTATTTGTTTTCCTTCCTCACTTCTCTCCCATGTCACACATCATTCCTAATAAAAAGTGTATCGGCCTCTGGGGATGTAATGCAGGGTCCTTGCAGAATCAGCAAGAAGTGTGAGTGTGAGAGTAAGAGTGGGTTGTGTTTGTGAGTGCAAGAATGAGGTTGTGTGTGAGTGAATGAATGGATGTGTGTGTGTGAGAGTTTGAGTATTTGTGAGAGAATGTGAATGTGTGTGTGGAACTGAGTGAGAATGTGTGTGCATCTAAATATGAGAGTATTAGTGTTGGAGAGAGTGAGTATGTAAGAGAGTGTGTGTGTGTGAATGTGTCTGTGTGGAAGTTTGAGAGTGTGTGTGAGATTGCCTGTGAGTGCATATATGAGAGACAGAGTAAGTGTGTGTTTGTTTGTGTGAGTGTGTAACTGTATGTGTTAGTTTGAGTATATGTGAGTGTGAGAGTGCGTAAGTATGTATTTAAGAATGTGTGCGTGTATGTGCGTGAGAGAGAGAGTGAGTGTGTGTTCAAGTCTGTGTGAGAGAGACTATGTGTGTGTGTGTGTGTGTGCATGAGTGTGTGAGACAGTGAGAATGTCTGTGCATGCGTGCGTGTGTGTATGTATATACAGAGGAGGAGAGCCAAGTTCTAGTCCTCTATCAATATCACTCCATGACTGTGGCATTCAGGAATTTTCAGGCAGTTTCCCAATGAAATCGGCTATCTATCTTGATGAAAAAGATCTGATCTCGCACAGCATACAATGAAGATTAGGAGGCCAACGTGCGAAGATTCCAAGATGTGAACTTGTGTTAAAACTGACACAGCGTATTGGAGTCCTGAAGCACTTCCTTTATGATTTATGAGCTAAACTTTGTAAAACCAAGACGTGAGTGGCATAAAAATGAAGACTAAGAATTGACCACCCTGTTGCTGCCATCTTAATGGTTGTTGATATTGTGTCAGGGTCCTTTGAGTAAATAGGTTTCTAAAGAATCTGACCTATCAGGATCAATTGACATCAATGGAAAGCCAATGCCATGTTTGGACTAAATTGGGTGATGCATAGTCTATATATGTTCTGCCCACTATCTATAGGCAGATCAGGAAAGATAACTTTCCATTGGAACCTTGTCCTTTTGTCCTTCCAGCTCACCTCCCCGAGAATTTATAAATTGGGACTCTGCAAGAAATCAACATGACCACCTGATATTATGCTCAACCTGACTTTGACAGGCTTCCCCGTAGAACCAACAGGCACCCTGCAATCTCTTGAATTCTGCGCTTGAAGAAAATTCATGTTTTGTGTCATTTTATTAATTCCCTCACTGAAGATAGGCAACATTATCCTTTAGTCCTTACAGATCTGTTGTCTTTTTATTAGTTATCTCACAACAAGTGGGCAGATTTCAATAAAACTGGATATGTATGTCGCAAACTGGTTAGTTTTGGCCTATGTTCATGCAGAAGCCTGGATCCAGTTGAATTTTTTCAAAGGTCCCTCAACACAGGGTTCATGGTGACTTATGTTAAATGGTTGTTGATTTAGCATGTTGTGGCTTGATCTGGAACATCGTGGGTTGTGTCAACTGCTATAGTGGAATTTATCACAGTTGTCAAAATGTGAGCAGAATTTTCAGAACAGTGTGTGGATGCGAATTGTTCCAAAGCCTCCTCAATAAGGTGGAAACTCTTACTGATAAGATTTTGACTTTTCAGCTTTGCAGTCGTGGCGCATCAATCAGGCAGCGAAAAGAACTATATAATTGTCATAGCACTGAATTAACACAGCATCGCTGAGGTATGCACTCTACTGAGTGCCCTTTTCAATTATTGGAGACACATTTCTGAATTGTTATTTGAAGTTTGAAAGCTGTTTTCATCTGCTGTAAACTGATGCTTGAACATTTCAACATAAGGTTGTTAAACCATCATAAAGTTTTCAGAGCGGATGTGTGATTATTGACATAAATGATGGAATATTTTTACCTCATTGTAAAAAGGGGAACTTGTTGATTCTTTCACTGTTGTTTGCTTTTTCTCATCCCCAATTTCAATGATTACTGTCGGATCGATATTGTCCCCAGCTAGCTGCCGTGCCTCAGTGATCGTAATACCAATCTAATAGAAGCAAACAAGAGTTCCCCTATGAACAACTTTCATTTTGAATTTACTAAACAATCATTTATTGCAAAACAGATAAGTGCCCTGGGCCTGATGGCATTTATCCTAGGATAAGTCCCCTGGGCCTGATGGCATTTATCCTAGGATTCTCTAAACAATCATTTATTGCAAAACTACTAAAATTAGCTCATATGTCTCCTACCTGGTAGTGTTGAGCTTTGTTTTCAGTGGGGTGTATTTTAGTCACTGGTTTTGATCTGTGAAGAAAGCTTTATTAATGAAGTGTAATTACATCCACAATTTTTTAATTAAATAAATAAATTACTTAAATCAACAATTTGTTCAGGTTGGAAACCAGTTATTGGGAGGAAAATAATGCTCTTCCTGGTTGCTGATTAATGGGTCAGTTCCTGTGTCCCTAAATTCAAACACTGCTTATAACGGGGAAAGAAAATATTTCAAATGGAAAAAGTCATAAAGTCATAGAGTTGTACAGCCTGGAAACAGACCCTTCAGTCCAACTCGGCTTTGCCAACTAGACATCCTAAATTTATGTAGTCCCGTTTACCAGCATTTGGTCCAGATCCCTCCTAGGCCTTCCTACTTTTGTACCCATCCAGATGTCTTTTAAATGTTGCAATTGTATCAGCCTTTACCATTTCTTCTGGCAGCTCATTCCACATACGCACTACCCACTGCATAAAAAGTTGCCTCCTAGGTCTCTTTGAAATCTTTCCCCTGTCACTTTAAACCTATGTCCTCTAGTTTTGGACTCCCCTACCCTGGGAAAAAGACCTTGGCTATTCACCCTCTCCATGCTCCTATGATTTTATAAACTCTATAAAGTCACCCCTCAGCCTTTAACTCTTCAGGGAAAACAGCCTCAGCCTATTCCGCCTATCCCTACATCTCAAACCCTCCAAGCTGGCAACATCCTTGTAAATCTTCTCTGAACACTTTCAAGTTTCACAAATTCTTCCCTACAGCAGGGAAACCAGAAGTGAATGCAGATTCCAAAACTGGCCCAACCAATGTTGCAACATGACGACCCAAGTGAGGAGAATAATTTGCTAAACATACATGCCTTCAAATATTAGAAGCCATCATCCAATGTATGGAAACAATCATCCGAAGGAATTGTGCTTCAGAGCTATCTGTCTTTACCATCCACTGTGCGTCTCAGGTCATGATAACAATCTCAATCTACTAATGATTCGAGAGGCAGTCAACATTAGCTTTTATGGTTATGGAACTGAGTTTGTAGGAAGGATTTATGGCAGGAACACATGAACAAGTATGTTTTTATGTTCATTAATGTGATATTTACATTCATTTAGCTTGAATACTTCTTTAATTCTCATGTGAGGTGCTGGGAATAGAAAAGCACAAATAGAAAATGGTGCCAGGACACCAAAAAGTAGATTTTCTAATATGAATGGTTTACTCCTGAAACGTAAAACATACCCCCTAGCACACTGTTGTCTGAGCAATTTGCTGAAGTTAGCTCATTATCACAATAACAGGGGATAACTTAATAACATTATCATAACTCCAGGTGCAAATTTGGGTGGGGAAATTTGTTTGAAAATGCTGCTCTGAATAATGACAACTATTCCCCAGGGGTAGGCTACTACCTGTACAAACCACTAAGCATTCATCAGTATCAAAGCAGAACACTACTAGGGCTGCACAGTGCCCTGTAAGGATCCCTGCCTAGGAAAATATAACTCATTGTCACATCATCCACTAATTTCTTTGCCTTGAACTTTTGTATAGAAGAGAATGTCATGATTTTGAGAAAATTTAGATAAATAATGGAAACAATTAGAAGAGCAAATATAACAATATGGAAGTGGTGGAAGCGAAAGCAGCATTTACTTAACAATAACCTGCTCGCTGACACCCAGTTTGGGTACCACAAGGGCCATTCATCTCCTGTTCTTATTACAGCCTTAGTTCAAGCATGGACAAAACAACTGAATTCCAGAGGTGAGGTGAGAGTGACAGCCCTTGAATTCAAGACCTTATTTGATCCAGTGTGGCATCAAGGAGCCCTAGCAAAACTGTTTCAATGGGAATCAGGGAATTCTCTCTGCTAGTTGGAGTCATAAAATTATAGAATCCTTACACTGTGGAAGAGGCCATTCGTCCAATCAAGTCTTACACCAACCCTCTGAACAGCATCCCACCCAGACCCAGACTCAGCACCCGACCCTATCCCCATAACCCCGCATTTATCATGGCTTATCCACTTAGCCTGTACATTCCTGGACACTGCAGACAATTTAGCATGGCCAATCCATCCAGCCTGCACATTTTTGGACTGTGGGAGGAAACCAGAGCACCCAGCAGAAACCCACACAAACGCAGAGAAAACATGAAAACTCCACACAGTCATCCGAGGGTGGAATCGAATCCAGGTTCCTGACGCTGTGAGGCAGCAGTGTTAACCACTGAGTAACCGTGCCACCCGCAGTCATATCTGGCACAAATGAAGATGATTGTATTTTTTGGAAGTCACTCAGCTTAGCCTCAGGACATCTCTGTCAGACTTCCTCAGGGTAGTGTCCTAGACCCAACCGTTTTCAGCTTCTTCATCGATGATGTTCCCTCCATCATAAAGGTCAGAAGTTAGGATGTTCACCAATGATTGCACGATGTTTAGCACTAGTAGTAGAAATATTGAAAATAGGAGCAGGAATACGCCATTTGGCCCTTTTGATCTTGGCTAATCATCTAATTCAGTCCCCTGTTGCTACTTTCTTCCCAGACCCTTTGATTGCTTTAGCCCTAAGAATTATATCTCAATCCTTCATGAAATTACTCATGTTTTGGCCTCAATTGCTTTCGGTGGTAGAAACTGTAGAATTTCTTCAGATACTGAAACAGTTCTTGTCCAAATACAGCAAGACCGAGACAATATTTAGGATTGGGCTGACAAGTGGCAAGTAACGTTTGTATCACACAAATGCTAGACATGACCATCACCAGTATGAGACGATCTAACACCACTCCTGGACATTCAATGGCATTACTAACTCTGAATACCCCATTATCAACATCTTAGGGGATATTATTGATTAGAAACTCAACTGGACTAGCCAAATAATTACAGTGGCTACACCTGCAGATCAGAGGCTAGGAATACTGGGGTGAATAACTCATCTCCTGACTCCCCACAGTCTGTCCACTATCTACAAAGTTCAAGTCAGGAATGTGATGGAATAATCCCCACTTACCTGGATCAGTGCAGCTCCAACAATACTTAAGAAGCTTCACACCATCAAGGGCAAATCAGCCCACTTGATTGGTACTACATCCATAGGCATCCACTTTCTCCACTACCGATGCCCAGAAGCAGTATTGTGCATCATCTACAAGATACACTGCAGAAATTCACCAAAGAACCTGAGGCAGCATCTTCCAAACCTACAACTACTTCCATCTAGAAGGACAAGGGTAGCAGATTCATGGGAATACCACCTTCTGCAAGTGCTCTTCCAAGCCATAACCATGCTAACTTAGATATATTTTGCTGTTCCTTCAGAGTTGTTGGCTCAAAATCATGAAATTCCCTCTCTAATGGCATTGTGGGTCTATCTACAAGCATATGGACTGCAACGGTTCAAGAAGGTAGCTCATACTACCTTCTCAAGGACTACCCAGGACAGGTAATAAATACTGACACACCTAGCAATACCAAGAACTCATACGTTATTTATTTTGAAAAAAATTAAATGCTTGAGTCAGGACAGGGCCTCCTACAGCCTTTGGATTCTGCTGTTATTTCGAAATGGCAAAACAAAAGTCTAGAAATGTCCTGAAAAAATATGATAGGATTTTACTGTTTCGTTCCAATTCTATTTTCACTATTTATGGTACACACATCCAAAAACAACACATAAAACACCTTTCATATGTCTTCAGGCTGTTTCGGTGTGATTCATAGTTAGTGGATTACTTATTAAGGTTACTCTGCAGTGACATCATTTGCTGTTGAACATAATTTGAATTGTTCCTCTGTTCTTGTTTGTACAATGTGCATGTGATCAGTTATATCCAGCTGAGAGGTCAGATGGGTCTGTGGTTTCCAATTCATTCAAAGGCCAGCAGCTGTGGCAGTAAAGTCGTAGAGTCATACAGCTTAGTAGAGGCCCTTCAACCCATCGAGTCTGCACTGACCTTTCTACACGGACTGCCTCTTTCCAATAATTGGTCCATAGGTTTGAACATAATGGGTGGCACAGTGGTTAGCACTGCTACCTCACAGCACCAGAGACCCGGGTTCAATTCCTGCCTCAGATGACTGACTGTGTGGAGTTTGCACGTTCTCCCCGTGTCTGCGTGGGTTTCCTCTGGGTGCTCTGGTTTCCTCCCACAGTTCAAAAAATGTGCAAGTTAGGTGAATTGGCCATGCTAAATTGCCCGTATTGTTAGGTGTAGGGGAATGGGTCTGGGTGGGGGCTGGTCAGTGTGGACTTGTTGGGCCGAAGGGCCTGTTTCCACACTGTAAGTAATCTAATCTAATAATGACATTTCAAGTACCCCTCCATGTACATTTTAAAGTTGTGATGTCTCCCACCTCAATTACCCTCCTAGACAATACATTCCAGACCCCACCAACCTCTGGGTCAAAATAAAATATGCTCAAATCCCCTCTAAACATCCTGACCGTCGCATTAAAATGATGACGCATTGTTATTGACCCTTCAATTAAGCAGAACAGGTTGCTTTCTATCCACCCTGTCCATGCCCCTTAGAATCGTATACATAATACGTAGAATATTTCTTAAGTATGGTGGTGAGGTGCTATCTGAGATTATGTGCTGACTCAGAGGTTGAAATGCTACTCTTAAATAATGTCGGTACAGACACAGTTCTTATCCCTCCTTTTGCTTCATTATCACTCCCTTTGCCTTTCATTCCATGACCCCCATGAGTCTATTCTCATTTGGCCTTCAATGTCACCCTGACTTTCACTTTTTTCCACTACCCCAAGTTTCCCATATCTGCAGCTTTAACCCATCACATTTCCCAACCCAACAC
Source organism: Chiloscyllium plagiosum (assembly GCF_004010195.1). Lineage (NCBI taxonomy): Eukaryota > Metazoa > Chordata > Chondrichthyes > Orectolobiformes > Hemiscylliidae > Chiloscyllium > Chiloscyllium plagiosum. The sequence continues at coordinate 83,873,868 of NC_057713.1, read as the reverse complement.
ATCTCCATCTCTCTTCAGTGCAAAGAAGAGTCACATTGAACTGAAGTCTCTGGGTTGAACTTTCCTATTCTGAAGCAAAGTATTATTTTCAGAGAGTGTCATGGCACATGTCAGAAAAGTTGTGATCTATCTTCTGCCCATTGCCCATTCTGGGACAACTCACCTCCACCATGAGGTCTATGCTGGGCCCACTCACCTCCACCATGAGGATTGTGCTGGGCCCACTCACCTCCATCATGAGGTCTGTGCTGGGCCCACTCACCTCCACCATGAGGACTGTGCTGGGCCCACTCACCTCCATCATGAGGTCTGTGCTGGGATCACTCACCTCCACCATGAGGTCTGTGCTGGGCCCACTCACCTCCATCATGAGGTCTGCGCTGTGCCCCCTCACTTCCACCATGAGGTCTGTGCTGAGCCCACTCCTCCACCATGAGGTCTGTGCTGGGCCCACTCGCTGCCGCCATGAGGCCTGTGCTGGGCCCTCTCACTTCCACCATGAGGTCTGTGCTGGGCCCACTTACCACCACCATGAGGTCTGTGCTGGGCACACTCACCTCCACCATGAGGTCTGTGCTGGGCCCACTCACCTCCAACATGAAGTCTGTGCTGGGCCCACTCACCTCCATCATGAGGTCTGTGCTGGGCCCCCTCACCTCCACCATGAGGTCTGTGCTGGGCCCACTCACCTCCACCATGAGATCTGTGCTGGGCCCACTCACTCCACCATCTGTGCTGGGCCCACTCACCTCCACCATGAGGTCTGTGCTGGGCCCACTCACCTCCACCATGAGGTCTGTGCTGGGCCCCCTCACCTCCACCATGAGGTCCGTGCTGTGCCCACTTGAGCCCACGTTGGGGTTCTTCACTGTCGCTGATGCCGTCCGAACTCAGGACAAGAGGTAAATAAAAAGACAAAGAGAAAAAAAGAGAAAAAATACAAAGCAGTCACAACAGATGAGCTCTGCCAAATTTGGATGAAGGGAGAAAGCCACTGTCCACAGAGCATCAAGGATATGTTGATGAGGACCATTAAAATGGATGTCTGGAGGAGCAAGAATTGAGCTACATCCACTGGGTAAACACTCCCACTTTCAAGCCAGGAATTGTTGCCATTCAATTTATTGCTAGAGGAGGGGAGAGTTGCAAGCTTCATGTAAAGAAGGTGAGTTGAATATTAGTGAGATACCAATGCACAGAAGTAAGATAGTCACCCATAATCAGTGGGATCTTGATCTTGCTCATGAAACCTCAAGGAAAATAAATCAGAAACTGTTTTTCTCAATGTTTAGAATTAGACTTTTGTCATTCCAGTTCTATTTTCCCACATTTCTCACCATAGCCTATGTCACTCACAACTTGGGAAAACTCACCCCTCTATTACTCTCTCCATAGGTGCTATCAAGTTTTACTTTCAGGTTGAACATGATAATAATCTCTGACAACTGCACACAGTTGGAATATAGATTTACTGTACTGGAGTCACGTACCTTATTCTGGGGGAAATATTCCTGAAGGAACTGCTGAATCGAATTTCACTACTACCTTCATAAGTATCATGGTCGATCATTTCTGGCTTGTCCAGCACACTAGCCCCGTCATCCAGATCACCTGGAAATAATCACAGTAAGCTCTAGAATTCCAGTAAACGTGTAGCCAGTCTTTCAACACAAAAGCAGTTATATTAGAGGGAGCTGACTTTAAAGTGTGAAGTGTGAAGTGTGACTGTACTGTGAAAGCAATTTACCAATTGACATTTTACAAATAGGACATGTTTCATATTCCAGGAAGCAATGGGACTTTTACCTGAATATAGAGAACAAACTGCAAGGAGAAACAAAATTATTCAATCAAAACATAGGCATAATTGATTGACACCATGAATATTTATATTGTAATCTTCACAGAGATTGGTTTTAAAAAGTCAAACATCAAGAGTTCACATTTTAAGACCTTTACTGTAACAAAAGACAAAAGCACTTTTGACTGAACACTATCTTTGTAAGCAGTTTATACTTTAAATCACAGTCCCTCTTTCTAATGTTTTAGCACAACTGGAAAACATATTTCAAAGGTATATGTCACACTATGCTTTAAATAGACATTTAAATCCCTCAGAATCAATCCAAAATGATACTTAACTCTTCACTTCAGTTCTTTTCCTTTCTCTACCTGGTAACTTCTAACTGAAGAATTATCCTTCATGATGAGAGTATGAATGGAGATCTTAAATGCACAAGCTCGGCAAATACCCCAGCCTCATTTAAACATTTCACAAACATGGGGCTGATTGGACTGTTAAGTTCCAAGCAGCACCAGGAGGCCGAAGCATTTAACAGCAGGATGTTCATTAAGGAGATGTTTACTCTATAGGCAGCAAGGTTAGACTAAGATATTTCCACCCAAAAAGGTCAACGATGTCAACATTGTGGCACATGATCAGACTCCTAAAGTGACAGTCCAACATACGTAGCCAAAAAGCAAATGTTGTGTATTGGGATAAGTGACAGTTTAATTGAGTTTAAATTAAATAAAGGCCTAGCAAGGTTTTCTTGCCCCACCTTACCAAACACAAGTCATTAACTACCTACCTCACCCCATGAACTTCCTGTCATCTGATTCAAGCCTCATTCTATCGCTCACCATATCCAACACTTCCGCTCAATCCACAAGCATGACCCTGATTTACCAGTTGCTTGCCATTTTAATACACTGCATTGCTCACAATAGTCATATTTCTGTCCTAGGCCTGCAATGGTGTTCCACTGAAGCCAATGCAAGCTAAAGGAATAACACCTCATTTTCCTTTTAGGCATTTCACAGACTTCTGGACCTATCATTAAGTTCAATAACTTCAGATCATGAACCCTGTCCTCTATTTTGTTTTCCTTGCCTTCCTAGCATCACCACCACTTTGCCACCATCTCAACTCTCCCCTCAAATACACAACACTACCCCCAATGTCTGGTTTTGCTTTCAGCAGAGCTGACCTATATTCTGACTTTAACTCCTGCTATTGTCTCCTACATTGGGCCTATCTCCACAAACATTCCCATTCCCTTTGCCTTTTGGTAGTTGATACCTGGGATCCCAATCTCCTTTGCCCTCAAACCTTTCACTGACTTTCTCTTCTGTTCCACTTGTTCTTCTCCACCATTTTCCAGCTCTCTCCACTTCAGTTCCTTAGAACACACATTTTCAAACTCAAAATGTTGTTCTCTCCTCATATGCTCCCAGACTGACCAGATTTCCCCAGCACTCCCTGTTTTTTATTGATCTCTGCATCTGCAGTATTTTGCCTTTGTTGATGCTTTCAAGAACTCCAAGATGAATATTGTACAACTAAGGTCCTCTCACCCACCAAGTTCATTGACACCAACTTCCAAGGAACATGCTTTTCTGTACAAGTTTGAATTTTCTGTTTACCTTACAAGCTGCTCGTATGTCCTACATCAGTAGAATTAGCAAGTTTTAGACACATCAGTTTTGTGCTATAGACTCAAGTAATTGTCAACAATGAGGACACGCTGCAAACATACTTCACAAATGATTAAGAAAGGAAATACTAGTGTCATTCAGAACAGAGCTCTGAGAGAAATGTAATCTAAGTGATAAATGATGGTTAAGAGCAGAACTGACTTGTGTACTTCTTTCCACAGTTTTATCTCATATGCTTTCTAGATTTAGGAAAAGTGGCAACAAAAATTAAAGTCTTGCATACAAAATGCCAGAGTGCGACTTCCTTTCCCTCGGTTCTTAGATATCTCTCTGCTAGAAATGCTTCAATTAATGCAAATCTGATCATTCTGCCATTAAATGAACTGCTACTCATCTGGTTTGGGATTATGATTTGGAGATGCTGGTGTTGGATTGGGGTGTACAAAGTTAAAAATCACACAACGCCAGGTTATAGTCCAACAGGTTTAATTGGAAGCACACTAGCTTTCGGAGCGACACTCCTTCATCAGGTGATAGTGGAGGGCTCCATCATAACACAGAATTTATAGCAAAAATTTGCAGTGTGATTATACATTGAAATTATACATTGAAAAATTGATTGTCTGTTAAGCCTTTCATCTGTTAGAATACAGTAAGAGAAAGTGTGTGTGTGGGAGTGTGTGTGTATAGTGAGTGCAGAGTGTCTTAAGTCTGTGATGGGGGTGCATGTGTGAGTGTGGGAGTGTGTGTGTCTATAAGGGTGTGTGTGGGTGTCTGTGTGTGCATCTGTGTGTACCTATGTCCGTGTGTATGTGTAGGAATATCTGTGTGTGTGTGTAGTGCAATCGTGATCACCTGTAATGTGACATGAACCCAAGGTCCCGGTTGAGGCCCTCCCTATGGGTATCGAACGCTATCAGCCTCTGCTTGGCCACTTTCCTCTGCTACCTGTCCCGAAGTCAACCTTGGAGGATGGTCACCCGAAGGTCTGAGGCTGAATGTCCTGGACCAGTGGTTGACTTCGGGACAGGCAGCAGAGGAAAGTGGCCGAGCAGAGGCTGATAGCTAAGTTCGGTACCCATAGGGAGGGCCTCAACCGGGACCTTGGGTTCATGTCACATTACAGGTGATCACCATAGCACTACACACACACACAGATATTCCTACACACACACTCACATACACACGGACACAGGTACACACACACAGACTCACACACAGACACCCACACACACCTTTATAGACACAGTCACTCCCACACTCACACATGCACACCCTCACAGACTTAAGACACTCTGCACTCACTATACACACACACACACTTTCTCTTACTGTATTCTAACAGATGAAAGGCTTAACAGACAATCAATTTTTCAATGTATAATTTTAGTTACATCACACTGCAAATTTTTGCTATAAATTCTGTGTTATGATGGAGCCCTCCACTATCACCTGGTGAAGGAGCATCGCTCCGAAAGCTAGTGTGCTTCCAATTAAACCTGTTGGACTATAACCTGGCGTTGTGTGATTTTTAACTTTGGTTTTGGATTAGTTAGTTCTGTTCCCAAGTGGGCTGTACAGAAATCTATAAAATGAAAATTGGACACCAAAAGTCAAATATCTGTCTTGAATGAAATAAGCCATGAAATTAAGGAGATTTCTGATAAATTTTATTTCGAACAAGTAAAACATGGTTGTTGAAATATTTCATCATTTAAACATCTCCAAGGAGAACTCATATCTGTAAATCCTTATCCCTGGAATTGTTCCAGTAAATCTCTTCTATAGTCTCTGAAGCCTTCTTCAAATAGTGCCGAGAATTGGACACACTGTTCCAGCTGAAGTTGAAGTGGCATTTTAATCAGGCTTCAGATAACTTTCTAGCTTTAGTGTGCTATCCCTCTGTTAGAGAGTTGTAAGTCATACAGCACGAAAACAGACCCTTCTGCCCAAATTGTCCATGCCAACCAGGTTTCCTAAACCAAACTAGTCCCGTTTGCTTGCATTTGAAGCCCATATGCTTGAACTGCTTTGTTCACCTGTATTGCCCCTTCAAAGGTCTCTGCACAAGCACTCTTAAGTTTCTTTATTCTTGCACTCCCTTTAAAATTACACCAATTAGTAGTTAAATTAAATTAAAAAAAAACATATTGCCTGAAACATTTCTGCGTTATATTTAAACTGCTGTGACTACCCTTTCCGTCAATCTGTCTGGGTCCTCTTGAAGTCTGTTATTATTTTCCTTACTGTGGGAACCTTCAAAGTCTTGTCATCTAGAAAGTTAAAAATAGTGTCCTTTATCCAAGTTGAAATTATGATGTGCATCAAAATCAGTGACGCAGGACTGAGACCATAGTATGCCTCTCATATACTTAAGTAATGTATTTAATGGTTGCCATAGCCAAAAGTGAAAGCAAGTTACAGCAGACGTACAGTTCATATAACTATGAGAAGCCAGCCAGTGCACAATATACATTTTTCCAAATACACCCCATTCATAAAAAAAAACTACTTGTATATTTGCAGTTCAAGGTAGCTAAGTTACCATTTATATTGTCAATAGAACAATTATCATTCATTAATAAAGCACGTGTGCTGATTCAACTAAGTCCCACTTTCATCAGTCTCTGCACATTCATTTCATCCATTATCTCTGAGTTATTCAGGTGTTAGAATGATATATGTAAAAGTTGTTGATATTAGTTTGTCTTGTATCTGTTCATTCCAGAGGAGTATTATTCACAGAGTGAGTGCTTGGTCAGAGCAAGATGCTTATTTTTCCAGATTCAACAATTGTTGAGCTGATGACTTCCTGAACAGAACAAGCTGTTGTTCCTAAATTTTAGATTTAAGTGGAAACTGCTTCTTATTCTGTGCCCAATGTCACTGCATATTGTCAGTAGTGAGCTTGGAGAATATTCACACTCTGATGACAAATTAAACAAAAACTTTGCTAGGTAGTTCATGGATCATGGTCTATAGCTTATTCGATCATGTCTCCATTTGATAGACTGGATTATCCATAGTAACTTCTATTTCAGAAAGGCAACTATCATTTATTCTGTGTTGATTCTCTTCTGAAGCAGTGGAAATGCCAAACAGCGTGTGCAACCATTGTATCTCACAAGTGGTACCCAGAATGAAGTTAGGAACCTGTTGTTTACAGCCAGCTTCACTTGTTAGTAACTAACCTTCACAAGATGGGTAATAAGGACTATCATCTTGGGGAGTTGTTGAAATTTTTTTTATTGGTTAACATGGGGTTGTGAAATCTCTTTAAACTCCTTTGGATCTATGCATACCGTCAGTTTTCCAAAATTTTTCAGCAGTGGCTTCATCCATTGTGTCTCCGTAACCATAAACTAACAGTTCACCCATTATAGTTAGCACTTTGAAAAATCATGCTCACATACTAACTGCATTGATGCTGCTGTGGAGATTATGAAAGTGCCAAGCAGCATGCACAATCATTTATCTCCCAAATAGTTTCACTTATTAGTACCCATTCTTCACTGTTAGGATAGCAAAAAGTTTTGCCTTTGCAAGTTGTGGCGAAATCCTTCCAATGATTGGAATAGGTTAGCAAGATCTCTACAGAACTTTACTTAGATCCTTTGGGTCAAAGTATACTCTTAGCTTTCCTGATTGCTTCACATCTGCTGTGCTGCTAATCCACTCTATAGGAGTTCTCACTTTCTTCTTTGTCAGCTCTTCTGTCTTGACTTTCAGGTTGGCCTTAAGGACAGATGGCCCAAAATTTGGTAGATGCTAAGTTTGTCTCACACACTCATCTATTCCAAGATAATATGCACCAGGTAAACATCTAAGACCTGTAAAAAACATCTTTGTAACTTCTTCTAGGAAACTTTGAACAGTCAATGACTCAGTGGGCTGTGAAACATGGCACACCTCTTTTGCACTAGTAGGGCTACCCACCTGAGGTTTATTCTTGCTTCACCTGATACAAGTGGATTTTACTTAATCTGTACTGTCTGGAATTTCAGATCTTCATTCTTCCCATTGTGCTGTGTTCTCAGCTACATTCGTCTTCTTAGGATGAGTATCATTCCATTAGATAGCTTCATAATTTTAACAGTCACAAACCATTTATTAGCTTTAGACCTGACAATGCCAATGAATTATGTAAGATCATAAGACATTGAAATAGAAGCAGACCATTCAGCCTATCGAGTCTGCCCTGCCACCCAATGGCATTATGACTGCTCTGACAACCCCCAGCTCTACTTTCCTGTCTTTTCCCAATAACTTGTGATTTCTTTACTGATTATTTTCAATCTCAGCCTTGAATATATTTAATGAGCTCAACAGCCCTCTGTGGTAAAAAAAATTCCAAAGATTCAAAACCTTCTGTCAGAAGAAATTCCTGCATATCTCTGTCATAAATGTGTGACCCCTTATTTCGTATTATACTCTTTAATCCTCTACCCTATCAAGTTGCCTAAGAATCTTGAATGTTTCATTGAGGTTGCCTCTTATTCTTCTATGCTCCAATGAGTACAGGCCCAACTTTCATAACCTATTCTCATCAGAACAGTCTCTCCATAATTGGTATCAGCTTACCACTCTTTTCCTGGAACTACCTCTAATGCCAGCATATTTTTCCTTAGATGAGGCCCAAAACTATTCACAGTATTTCAGGTGTGATCTGATTGATGCCTTGCATAGTTTTCATCGTTTGTATTCCATTCCCATTGAAATAAAGGCTAACACTCCAATTGCCTTCCTCATTACCTGCTGAACTTGAATACTAATTTTGTTAGATTAATGAATTGAGGACTCTTCTGTGCTGTAACTTTCTGAAAACTTTAAGCTCCTCCAATCATCCTGCCAAAGTGCAGACCTCATAAGTTCCCATATTGTATTCCATCAGTGAATTATTTTCCCATTTGTTAAACTTGTCTATCTGCTTCTGCAGATCTTTTGTGTCATCCTCAACACTTACATCCCATCTATTTTTGGTGACATCTGCAAACTTGACTATATTAACTTACCTTATCCAAGTCATTACTATATATTGCAAATAAGTGTGGCCCCAGCACTGATCCCTGTGGACTCTACGAGTTACAGGTTGCCATCTTGAAAACGACACCCCTATCCTAACTCTCAGTCTTCGATTCGTTAGTCAATCCTCTATCCACACTAATATACTGCTTCCAACACCATGGGCTCTGATCTTCTTAAATAGTCTTATGTATGGTACTTTTCAAACAGCTTTTGATAATCCAAATATATTACATCCACTGCTTCATCTTTATCTACCCTGTTTGTTAACCCCTCCAAAAATTCTAGTACATTTATCAGGACTGACTTCTTATCATGAAGCTTGATCATATAATACATTTCTTCGCTACTATTAAACCCATTGTAATAGAGTCTGACATTTTCCCAACAATAAACATACACAAACTTTTTTGTATGGAAAGGTTGACAGTTTTCCAATCCACTGGAACTTTTTCATAATCTACTGATTCCGAGAAGGTTATAAACAGTCCGTCCATTATATCTATCGTTATTTCCTGTAATGTCCCAGGATATGTCTTACCAGGTTCAGGGGACTTGTTCAGTCTTTAGGACATAGAACATAGTACATAGAACATAGAACAATACAGCACAGAATAGGCCCTTTGGCCCTTGATGTTACGCCGACCTGTGTACTATTCTCAGCTCGTGCCCCTACACTATCCCATCATCATCCATGTGCTTATCTAAGGATTGTTTAAATCTCCCTAATGTGGTTGAGTTGACTACATTAGCAGGTAGGGCATTCCACACCCGTACCACTCTCTGCGTAAAGAACCTGCCTCTGACATCTGTCTTAAGTCTATCACCCCTCAATTTGTAGTTATGCTGATGTCATCATCCTAGGTAGATTAGATTAGATTTAGATTACTTACAGTGTGGAAACAGGCCCTTCGGCCCAACAAGTCCACACCGACCCGCCGAAGCGCACCCACCCAGACCCATTCCCCTACGTTTACGTTTACCCCTGCACCTAACACTACAATTTAGCAAGGCCAATTCACCTAACCTCCACATTTTTGGACTGTGGGAGGAAACCGGAGCACCCGGAGGAAACCCAC
>NC_057713.1:83841206-83864224 GCF_004010195.1 Chiloscyllium plagiosum | reverse complement strand
AAGAGTAACCCACCCCCCTCTGACTAATGCACCTAACACTACGGACAATTTAACATGGCCAATTCACCTGGCCTACACATCTTTGGACTGTAGGAGGAAACTGGAGCACCCACATCTTTGGACTGTAGGAGGAAACTGGAGCACCCTGAGGAAACCCACTCAGACTCAGGGAGAACGTGCAAACTCCATTCAGAGAGTCGCCCAAGGCTGGAATTGAACCTGGGACCCTGGTGCTGTGAGGCAGCAGTGTTAACCACTGAGCCACTGTGCCATCCCGCAGTTTAGGTCCAAAAGAGGTGAGAAGACCTGCTTTAACCCTGGTGATGAATTCCTTGGAAAGTCCAAATCTTCTGTTCAAATGTGCTGCAGCAGAAACTCTGGCCAGACTTGCACAAGTTGTAGCAGACTTTAGCTCCATTAGTTTCCCTAGCACTTTTCTCCAGTGATCTATTTCTTCTCCACCTTTTCGTCCTTGAATATTTGGTAATTTTGCAGTTCTATTTATGTCTTCTATTGTGATGACTGAAGAAAATACTTAATCAAATCCTTGTCACTTCCTTGCTGTGTGTTTACACGAGGCCTTGGAAATGCACTCAATTCACTGAAAATTGTTTTGCACATCGTAATTTGAACAATGTGTTTAATGGATATCAAAAACTAAAGAGAAAGCAAGTTCCAGCAGAGGAAAAAGTCACAATCCATGTCAAGCTACTTAAACATCATTTATCCAAACAGCCTTCACCTCTTAGAAATAGTCATTCACCACACCCCATATTTTCTAGCCCTTAAACAATTCTAGTTTCAGCACACTACCCATTTTATCTCATGGACTTCAATATTATAGAAAATTCATTTAGCTAGTTAATTTGCATAGCATCAACTGCACTGCTCTCAAACAACAGTACAATGAAGTTAGCCAAATATGATTTACAAATAACAAATCCATCCTTTAGCAGCTCTGCATGTCCAAGTGCATTCATTCTCTGTTGGTTTACTGTGTCTAAAAACTTCAATTGCTAGATATGTCCTTTTTGCCTTTAAACAAGGGTGCAACATTTGCAATCGTCCAGTCCTCTGAATTCCAAGGAAGGGAACTTGGAAGATAGTGACAAGCAATTTCCCAATTTCTATCATTCCTTTCCTCAGCAGCCTCATACTCATCCCATCCAGCACAGGGTCCTCCAGATCAGATAAGAACGACAGATTTGTTTCTCTGCCAAACTTCTGCTTGAATGTGTTTATTCATTACTTTACTAAATCCTCCCAGTGCCACATTTATATATGTATGGACTCTATGTGAATTAAAGGACATAGCGACTGTGCAGGAACATGGAATTGAGTCAGGTACTCACTTTAGATTTATTAATTAAATTAATTGACAAAATTTCAATTAACCAGCTAGTCTAGTTATGGTGTTAATGAGATGCTTTATGAGCATGCTGTTTGGAAATAAATGTATAAAATTTACAAACACAAATCTAATATTGATCCAGTGTTTCTAACTAAATTAGGTGTGTCCACTCAGTCTTTCTCTGAAATCAAAACACAATGGTTCAAAAAGTGACAAGCACTCTTCAAATTCTCCTGTCATATTGGTACTGAATTACATGGAGGAAGTGCATGATTGTACATATCAGTTGTTTACTTTGTGGGATGAGAGAATAGTCTATTGTAGGCACCTTCCCGGGAGATTCTGTCAGTATAAGATTACAATATGAGCTAACTGATATACTTGTTCGTAAATTTGTTTGTTTTGTAACTACAATAAAGATCATGAGACATTAAGTGATTGAGCCAACTTTAGCATAAAGATTTTTGGCATTTTAGTTTATCCACATGGATTAATGGATTCCAAAGTCATAAGCTCTGAAGATATGCATAAATGAGAAAGATCTTTTAACCATTCTTAACCATCTATCCAGGACAACTCTACACAGCCCTATTCATGCAGTGAATCACTTCATTAAGGATCCCAGGGTTTTTTTTCCACCAATTTGTATAATAGCCCATTTCAGGTGTTGATCAGTGCCTGCTTGAAAAACCACTCCCTGATTCCAATTTTAAATTTATCTTTGAGTTTAGAAGAATGAGGAGGGTATCTCATAGAAACATATAAAATCCTGATGGGTTTGGACAGGTTAGATGCAGGAAGAATATTCCCGATGGTGGGGAAATCCAGAACTAGGGGTCGCTCTCTAAGAATAAGGGGTAAGCCACTCAGGACAGAGATAAGGAAGAATTTCTTTTCTCAGAGGGTTGCGAACCTATAGAATTCTCTACTACTGAAAGCTGGTGAGGTCAGTTCGTTAAATATATTCAAGAGGGAGCTGGGCATAGCTCTTCCAGCTGAAGGGATCTAGGGGTTTGTAGAGAAAGCGAAAGTGAAATACTGAGATTGCATGATGACCCATGATCATACTGAATGGTCGTGCAGGCTTGAAGGGCTGAATGGCCTACTTTTACACCTATTCTCTACGTATCAACGTATCACCTGGAATCTGTGCTCTACTGTATGGCCATACAGTAGTTCAAATTAAAGAGTAATTAAACAGAACTAGTGAGCCATGGTTTAGTTGTATTGCTAAGATTCTAGTGCGACTCCAGAAGCCTGGACATATACATTCAGACTGACATTCGAGTATGGTACTGATGAAACATCATGTTTTCAGACAAAACATTGAGGTAGAAGAAAGTGCAGAGGAGTAACCTGGTCAATATTTGGCATTCACTCAACAAATGATCTGTCTGTTATCATTGCTGTTTGTAAGACTTCCATATATGCAAATCAGCTGCTGTGCTTCTTACATTATAACAACCTTTTTACTTCAGATACATTTCTGCAGCTGCAAAGTACTTTGGAGTGTCCAGAAAGGCAGAAATACTTTCTTTTTCCTTTCTTTCCCACTAATTCAGACCTCTAACCCTGGAGCCTAGATTTACCCTGTAGGCTTCTGAACCCCACCATTGGGTTTAAATAGAGGTCAGAAGCCTACACTGTGATTTTCCAAGAGTAGCCAATTAATAGCTAAAGGTCTGAGGAGGAGGAGAAGGCAATTCAGCCCTTGAGCTTGCTCCACCATTTAATATGATCATGGCTGCTCTCATCTCAATCTGACGTCCATTCTCCTGCCTGCACCCTATAACCCTTTAACCAATTACTAATTAATAATCTGTCTATCTGTTCCCTCTGTAGCAAGTTCCCAACTTCTCTCCCTGTTTTCCTTTAAAAAAAATCAGTCTGCCAATCAAATGTTTCTTTTTAAAAAGGTAGTTAAATGATCCTAAAAGTACAACTCCAAAGAACTACTAAAACAAAATACAGCTTTAAATCACTAAACACAAAAGCAGTTTTCTAAGTTGAAAAACCTTATCTATGTTCAGAGGTCAGTTCCACCATTTTCTTTTTTCCAAATTGGTGTGAAAATAAGAAAAAACCTATATGATGTCATTGCTCCTTGTTGGTGCACCACCTACAAACAAAAATCTACAATTGCAAGCCAGCAATTTTAAAACATGCAAACCTGCAGTTCTTAGAAAGGAAGTTTTAAAGTGACCAAGGCCAGTAACAGAGCAGCAGCAAGGGGAAAAATAGTAATAGAAGCAAAAAGGAAAAGATAAAAGGAGAAAAATGCAAAACCAATAAAGTAAATTTTAAAAAACTGCACTTCTATTTTACTTTGGTTGTGTGTAAATTGTTGGAGGTGATTATAAAAGATAGGATTTATGGACATGTAGAGAATCAAAAATTGATTAAGGATAGTCAGCATGGTTTTGTGCAAGGAAAATCGTGTTTCACAAACTTGATTGAGTTTTTTGAGGAATTTACCTAAAATATTGATGATGCCAGAGCAGTAGACATTGTTTATTTGGATTTTAGTAAGCCTTTGACAAGATTCGGCATGGTAGACTAATTAGTAAAGTTAGGTCACATGGGATTCAGGGTAAACTTGCCAGTTGGATACATAATTGGCTTAATGGCAGGAAACAGAGTAATAGTGGAGGGTTGCTTTTTGGACTGGAGGCCTGTCACCAGCGGTGTTACACAGGGACTGGTTCTGGGTCCTCTTTTGATTGTCATTGATATAAATGATTTGGATGAAACTATCAAAGGCATAGTTAGTAAGTTTGTGGATGACACCAAAATTGGTGACATAGTAGATAGTGAATAAGGTTTTCTAAGATTACAAACGGGTCTTGATCAATTGGAGCAATGGGCTGAAAAATGGTAGATGGAGTTCAATCTGGATAAACGTGAGGGACAACAAACAAGGCAAGGCTTATACAATTAATGGTAGGATCTTGGGTAATATTTTAGAACAGAGGGACTTAGGGGTGCAGGTACATCATTCTTTGAAGTTCGCGTCACATATAAACTGGGTGGGTAAAAAGCCATTTGGCATGCTTGCCTTCTTTGCTCAGTCCTATGAGTATAGGAGTTGAGAGTGATGTTGAGATTAGTGAGGCCTCTTCTGGAATACTGTGTCCAGTTCTGGTCACCCAGTTATAGGAAGGATATTATCAAGCTGGAGAGAGTTCAGAAGAGATTTAACAGGATGTTGCCAGGTATGGAAGGTTTGAGTTCTAAGGAAAGATTGGAAAGGCTGGACCTTTTTCAATAGAACGTAGGAGGTTGAGAGGCAACCTGATAGAAGTTTATAAAATAATGCGAGGTAGAGTTAATGGTAGTTGTCTTTTCCCTAGGATGGGGGATTTCAAGACAAGGGTGCACATTTTTAAGGTGAGGGGAGAGACAGTTTTTTTTTTACACAGAGGGTGGTTGACATGTGGAATGAACTTCCTGAGAAAGTAGTGGATGTGGGTACAATTAAAATGTTTATAAAACAGTTGGGTAGATGCATGAATAGGAAAGGGTTGGAGGGATATGGGCCAGAAGCAGGCTAGTAGGACTAGTTTAGTTTGAGATTATGTTTGGCATGGGCTGTTTGGACCAAAGGATTTGTTTCCTGCTGTATGACAATATGAGTTTAAGCAAAGAGCAGCAAAGAAAATTGAAGGCCAGCACTTAATTCTGGACTGGGTGTCCAGCGATGCCTTTACTGAATTACAACTGTGCAGACAACATATGTAGTTATATTTCACAGATCAAGTGAGAGATAATCCTGATAAGAGAGTACACAGCTAGTCTTTCCATTGATGACCAAAACGATCCAGGGAAGGTTTGGAAAATTGACAAACAACAGGGCAAGGTAAGAATTAACTTCAGGATTAATAGACTCCAACTCATATTGCACAAATACAAACTCCAAGAGTCTGTTGTCTAATTTGTCAGAAAATGCCACAAAAAAGGATATGCGTGAAACTTTTCAGAAGAAGAATTTTAGGGGGCTCACTAGGTGGGCTCACCTTTGTACCAATTAAACCATTGGTGAATAAAACTGACCACATACATTACTTGAGGATGGACACAAGTATGAAGCTATAGGGATGGCCAACAATAATTCAGTGCAACCAACACTATTGCTCCAGCCAGCAAAGTGCCTCAAACCAACAAAATCTGCAGCAGATGCAGTTTTTTTTTTAGATTAGATTACTTACAGTGTGGAAACAGGCCCTTCGGCCCAACAAGTCCACACCGACCCGCCGAAGCGCAACCCACCCATACCCCTGCATTTACCCCTTACCTAACACTACGGGCAATTTAGCATGGCCAATTCACCTGACCTGCACATCTTTGGACTGTAGGAGGAAACTGGAGCAGCCGGAAGAAACCCACGCAGACACGGGGAGAATGTGCAACTCCACACAGTCAGTCAGTTATACTGAGCAGTGTTCAGTATAATTTGCAGTACCTCAGATACTCAAGCAGTCCATACTTAAATACAGTAAGATCCAGTTTTAGGCCAACAAGTGGCAAGTAACATTCATGCCACACACGTATTGCACCTATTCAAAAGCTGTCCACCTTTTCTTTTATGTAGCACCAAGGCCCCTGTATGTGCAGGAAATCTGGATGGAAAGGTCTAGCCAGAACCCATCACAAAAAAACACATGTGACCAACAAGGCAGTACAATACCACAGCACTGGCAGCAAGTGCTAACAATGTGCAAAACCACTTAAGTATCAATGAGTTTCAACCAAGAGAAAGGTAAATTTCAGAAGATGACCAAGTTTACTACATTTTTAATCATATTTATGATATGAAGTGATCAGAAAGTTTTACAATCACCTGTTATTAAAAGGACAATACATGCTAAAGCTAAAATTGACATGAGAGTTGGTGTCAACATATTACTACTGCACATCCTGAAAGGCACACACCTTAGCAAATATTGCTGTATGGTACAGCTTCTGAGAGAGAGACTGTCTCACAGGGTGTAATAGATCATGGATTCCATGCCTTGTCACAACCGCAATGCAGTGGTAATTCACAAGCTCACCTTGGCTTCCAGAAATCCACTTGATAGATTCCAACGGTCCAGAAGTCACAGAATAACAGCATGCTCTGATCTCAGTTAAACTCCCGTACTCAAATAGATTTGATGCAATCAGCTAATTTAAGAAAGACGCAGAGTTGCATCCTGCCACCTTATTTATTGATCCTCAAAGCAAGTACAATTGGAACTGAACAAGATGGAGCAAAATGGGTATAATTCAAATGGTCAACTACTATATAACTTAGTATGGCTCCATTACATGTATTTTAATGAAAGGCGACTACTGCTTGATTTGTAATTGAATGCATTTATCCAAATTTTGGTCAAGCATTCTCTTATCAATTCTGCATTAAAAAGTGTGTCCCATCATTTAACATGTTGTTTATGTTGCTTATTATCAGGATGAATATTTATCTTCTAGGCCTTACCTAATGCACCTTTGTTTTCTATGAATAAACCTCTTTCTTCATTTTTCTTCTTTTTCAGCTTAATACCAATAAACACCCTCTTCCTGGAGAAAAAAACAAAACACATACATTTTGAATGAACAGTTAACCTTCTTGAAATAAATGAGAAGGCAACTAATAAACTCCATCCCATGAATATGTTAGCACCTCAATTATTGGTTGCTTAGCTCCACATTAATGATAATCCAATAGACAGCCTATAAAAATGTCTTCACATGGATCTCCCTCCCTCCCTCCCTGTTCCTCAGTGAGTGAGAAGTCCATCAGAAGAATATATTTTTTATTCATTTACAGGATGAGAGCATCACCAGCTAGACCAGTATTTATTGCCCAGAGGGCAATTAAGAGTCAACCACACTGGGTCTGGAGTCTCATGCAGGCCAGACCAGGTAAGGATGGCACTTTCTTTCCCAACAGGTGAACAAGATGGATTTATCCCCACAATCAGCGACGGATTCATGGTCATCATTAGACTCTTGATTCCAGACTCTTTTTATTGAATTCAAATTCCACCACCTGTTAAAGCAGGATTTGAATACAGGTCCCCAGAATATTACCTGGGTACCTGGATTGATAGTCCAGCAATAATACCACTAGGTAGTCAGCGTCCCCATGTTATATTGATCCTTTTCCGTATTGTTCTTTTGTTTTATTAGTATACACAAAAGAGGCTGAAAATCATCAAATATAGAACTGCTGACACATCTTTCCAATTTTCAAAATGCTGTGATCATGATGGCAGCTTTTGTGCTGGCCTTACCAGTGACAACCACATCCAATGATAGAATGAAGAGGCAGCAAGAGCATTCAACACAGAGAGCAGCCTTCCCAGTTCTCAGAAGGAGACAGAGAGAGAGCAGAGTGTTTGGACTGAAACAAATTCTATGAAAATGCTTTTAGTAAGCACCATCTAAAGTACAGTTATTTATTGAGCAGCTTAAATCTTTTTGAATACATTTAGGAAAATATTATATCAATTCATGTGCTCAATTGTACAAATTAACCAAATTACAGTAAAAGCTGTGGCCAACAATGGGGAAAATGGCCAAATAAAACTGTATTGTCCATTAAACACAATTTCAATAAGATCATGAGTTGTGGTTTTAGATTATCAGGTTTAGATTGTTTTAAGTTAAACAACAAATACGTGATCAGGAAACAGTGTATGATTCAAAATATGAGAGTGTACAAATGATTATAAAGCATGGTTACTCCTTCTAAAAATTGAATAAGGGATTTCTCCAATTGTGCTTCTTTAAACTAAAGCATTTACAGCTTTGCTTTATGAATAAACATAAACCTTAAATGTCTCTTAAAATTGTCACAAATATTTTACCATTGGGTTTATATAATGTGCTTGAAGATTTTTCAATAGGATTTAAACATTCGAGAGCTAGCTGAGCGAATTGTCCTTCAAGTTGGCTTTGTGTTTTACTGAGTGATTTCAATGTCTTAGCAGCTGAATTGGCTGCGTGGTCAATAAAGATTAGGTAGGTCATGTATTAGTTACTAGTCTCCTAAACAAAATGAACAAGTGGGTCTGTCCTGTGGTAACTCTGTAAGTACATAAGTATTGTATCAAATATAGTAGGACACAGTTTCATTGTCCCTCAAAGAAGCAAAAAAGAATTAAGAATGTCTATTTAAATAAACTATCCAAATGTATATACCTCTTAGAAATGTATTTTGAATTTGGCTGTTATACAGACGGAGATAAAATATATAATATTTTGTATAACTTCAGGATCAAAATTTCCATTAGAGTTGATTGGGATAGAGACTGTTTGATATTCAAATTATACAATGTGTAGCTGTATATGTATTGAAAAATATGTCATGTATTCAGGCAAAATATACATTAAAACTATAAAAATATAACATTTACTTGCACACTATTATCAACTTTTGCAATACATTTAGAATGAGACAAAGAATTGCGATTCTTGGTATAAGTGCAAACACATTTATACACTTCATAGTTGGAAACAGCCTCTTTCATGGCTCCCACCACCACCTTGACAAATATATCTACTGTGGATATTAACTCATTAATGGATCCATTTTCACTATAATACAAAGCTTATTTTCTTTAACAAATAGAACCAAATATATTGAATCTGCTTATTGTCATAACACAAGCGCTTCCATAAATTCCAATCTAATTACATTTTTCAAAAATGCTATGTTCTTTTGACCATTAAAATTATTTCACTTTAATCCTTACGTTGAAAGATCAGCTAAAAGTAATTAACATGTTTACTTTAAAAATAGATAAAAACAATATTTAGAAAATGTTCCAAATTTATTTTCATATTGGTTTTTCTCAAAGTTAAGAAAATTCTCCTTATGAACATATTAATGCATTTTTTGCGTCGCAACCTGATGTAAGTTCATTTGAAACTAAGACTAGTTTAAATTAAATACATTTGTCATCTGCATAAACAGAAAACAATATTTTTACTTACTTCTGTGGGGTGCCGGACTCCATCTCGGATTCTCTTGGCTTCAGAGGCTACAATATGAGCTTTTTTTATTCAAATGTACTTTTTTTTCAAAAGTAGTTCCAGACTGTAAAGTTCATGTAACTAACCAGATCACTTTCTGTTTGAGTACTGATGAGCAATCATTATAAAAGAGGGAGGTATGTGTGTTTGTGATTGGTCTTGCCCACAATAAGCAAGTTGGTCACATGGAAATGATTTTCCAGGTAATTCGTAAAATTGGACAGAAGAAATCAGACTGGAATATTCTAATTATTAATGTCCCTTTTCATAGTGGCATGAACTAGAATACTGACTGCCTCATGCACGGTGAGGAGTGTTACAATCTGGAGAAATGAAATGTAAATTTTACTTGAAAAATTTCAAGTTGAGCATGAAGAGGGAAACGATACAAATACTTGGAAAAAAAGCAAAAAGGCAAAAAAATGAAATGAATGAGAATATGTAGTTCATCCTTTCAGAACTTAAATATTCATTTTTGTGCTGTAAAATTCTTTCATTGAATAATTGGTAAATAACCCATCTTATTTTCTGCTACTTATTGAAAGGTCCCAGACAAGAAGTCAAATTTTGTGATCATCCATCCAATCTTTCATTCTCTCAAGGACATATGGGAGGAGCAGTGATGGGGAAGTCTTAACGTAGATGACTCATATTCCCTGGAACAACTATTTGCATCGTAGATAGGATAAGTATACCCCAAGGGTGCCTGACTGCTGGGGCAAAAGTGTCAAGAGTGTGGTGCTGGAAAAGCACAGCAGGTCAGGCAGCATCCAAAGAGCAGGAGAATCGACGTTTCGGGCATAAGCCCTTCGTTAGGAATCCGATTCCTAACGAAGGGCTTATGCCTGAAACGTCGATTCTCCTGCCCCTCAGATGCTGCCTGATCTGCTGTGCTTTTCCAGCACCACACTCTCGATTCTGATCTCCAGGATCTGCAGTCCTCACTTCCTCCTCGCTGGAACAAAACCAAGATCCATTGAGCTTGTGATGAGGCAGTTCCCTCCATGTTTCCTCCCTTGGATGTTACTCAGCATGAGAGGAACTTTTAGTCTGGAGAGAAAATTGTCTCTATGTTCTGGGGATGAAAGATATTAGTATCTTCTGATCAAGGCAAACAACACAAAGGTCAGAGTGCCTCAGATCGTTCTGTTGTTGGTGTGGGGGTGGGGCCTTCACAGAGATCTTTGTATCCTCTTTAGTCTCAGGTAAGGTACCAGAAGGTCGGTGAATAGCCAATGTGTTCTTTTGATTAAGAAAGGAAACAGGGATAATTCTAGAAATTATGGGCTAGTGACTTTTACATCAGTGGAAGGAAAATTATAAGGAAGATTCTTTGGGTTAGGATTTACTCGCATTTGGAAAAGAATGGACTTATTCGGGATAATGCTGAGGTGCCGGTGTTGGACCGGGGTGAGTAAACTTGTTGGACTATAACTTGATGTCGTGTGATTTTTGACTTTATTAGGGATAGTTAACATGGCTTTATGAAGGGGAGGTCTTGCCTCACATATTTGATTAAGTTCTTTTGAGGAAGTGACAAAGATGATTGATGAGGGTAGGGCAGTGAATGTGGTCAGTGAACATACTTAAATGATTTGGATGAAAATGTACGTGAAGTGATTCGTAAGTATCCAAGTGACATGAAAATTTGTGGATTGTGAGGAATGTGGTCAAAGGATACACCAGGATATATCTCAATTGCAATGTTGGGCAAAAAAATGGTCAATGGAGTTTAATCCAAACAAGTAAAATGTGATGCTTTTTGGGAGGTCAAATGTAAGGGGAAACTATACAGTAAATGGCAGGACCCTTTGGAGCACTGATATGCAGAGAGAACTTGGGGTTCAAATCCATAGCTCCCTGAAAGTATCAATACAACTTTTTTTTATTCTTTTTTTTTATTCATTTGGAGAATGTGAGTATCACTGGCTGGCCAGCATTCATTGACCATCTTTAATTGCCCAACCACATTGCTATGGGCCTAGAGCCAAAAGGATGGCAGTTTCCTTCCCTAAAGGAAACAGTCGACCAGGTGGGTTTTTCCTGACAATCAGAATGTCTTCATCGTCATCGTTAGACTTTAATTCCATATTTTTATTGAATTCAAATTCCACAATTCACCATGATGGGATTCAACCCAGATTAACTGGGCCTAATTATTAATAGTCTAGCAATAATACAAGTAAGACAATAAGGTGGTAAAGAAGGCATATGCATGATTTTCTTAATCACTCGGAGCATTGAACATTAAAGTTTTTAAGTCATGTTGCAGCTGTATAAAACTTTTGTAGGCCACATTTGGACTATTGTGTCACCATACTATAGGAAAGGTGTCGAAGCTTTGGAGAGAGTGCAGCAGACGTTTACTAGGATCTTAGATACTAGGATTGAAGTATCTTAGCTATAAAGAGAGGTTGGACAAACATGAATTGTTTTTGCTAAAGGTAAGGCTGAGGGGTGATCTGATAGAAGTATGTAAAACTATGAGAGGCATGGATAGGGTGACTAGTTGGAGTCCTTTTCCCAGGATGAAAATGTCAAGCACTGGGGAGCATAGGTTTAAAGTGAGTTTAAAAGACACTTACACAGAGCTGATTTCTCTTTGATGTAACACAAAGGACGGCAGATGGCTGGAATGTACTGCCAACAGAGTGGAAGAAACAGGGTGATTAGCAATGTTTAAGAGGCATTTAGACAGACACAGGAACAGGCAGAAAATAGACAGATATAGGCCATGTGCAGGCAAATAGGATTAGTTTAGAATGATATCATGGTTGGCCCAGATGTGGTGAGCCTGCTCCTGTGCTGTACTGTTCTGCTTTATGTTCAATGAGTGGATAGTCCAGAAAAGTAGACAGCTGGCTGCGTTCCCTCCCACCTCATTAAGCCACCTATATGAGGTAAGTAGAGCCTAGTTTGAACACATGGTTAATCCCCAAGACAACCCCAGGCCACACAATGGCATGGAGGGCTGAGGTAACATCTATTACTTTCTCGAAACTCTGTATTATGAATATTTTGCAATCTATTGCCATCCCTGCAATAGTACTGAGATAGCCCTGACCGAAATCTCAGATGTTGCCCTCACAGGCATCATTCCTCATCTTCTCTTTAGCTTTTGGTGCTGCCAACCACTCTATTCTCTTCCAATGTCTTTCTTCAGTTGTCCATCTCAGTGTAATTACCATGATTTATGCCCACTCCCAATTACCCAAACATGCCCATACTCATTTTTTATATTCAATCCCAACACAAGTATCTCTGGAGTATGCAAGGCTCTCCTCTTTGAACAAGCTTTTGGTCACTTCCAACTTTCTCCTTCTTTAGCTTAGTGTTCAATTTAGCCTGATAACGCTTGCTTAAGATACTTTTTATGTGGTGATGATACTATATAAATGTAAGCTATTATTGTTGTGACGAGCAAAAACCAACCAACAAAAAATACTTATCCATCCCCTTGCTTTGTTGGGATTGGTGCTGAAGGAGGTTTCTTCTTTGAAAGATCTTAATCGCTTCTCATTCCAAATTCCAATTGATACCAGTTTAAACTATTAACTAAGTAATCAAAAGTATCCTGTGTAAATGTATGCATGGAGAATCACATGATCTTGGCACAATCATATTGTTAAGGCCCCACTTTACATCTGTTAATAAACCAGCCCTTAGTAAACATGCATCTAAAATACATAGAAAGTTGGATGAATATCACAGGTCTTATGACAATGTTTATGTAAGCAGTGTAAAATGAATTTAGAGAGAACACTGAATAGTAATAAATAGCATTGTTCCTTAAAATTTCTATGGAGAAAATTAGAGATATTTTCTTCATAAGCTTTACTATCAACTTAAATTCCCAAGCATATCAATTCAACCATTCATGAATATGCTACAAGCAGGATAGAGCATTTGAACAGGATTTTGAATATACAGTGACTTGGATTAATAGAGAAAAGACTCAAAATTAATCTAATGGATTACTCATCACCCTTGCTGATTCCAGCAATCTGGGACCAAACGCTGAGTTGCTTAATTCATAGCAAACATTGAAAGATTTTTTGAGCAAGAGCACATGTAGGGTCTCATCAGAACAATGCATAATCTCCTGATGGGTACCTTCAGAACGCCGACATTTTCAGGTTCAGATGTTATCTGTATATGGCTGCCAAATGCTGACACCAAACACATGCTTTGTTAAAGCTCATCATTTGTGCAAAAATGTGGGAATCAATCCTGGATGGATCAGGCAGAACCTCGCATTGGGCTGTGGTAATTTGTCGAGTCAAGTAGAGCTCACCCATTCCTTCTGGCCCACAAAACCTTGGCCCCCAAGTACTTTTCCATTTCCAGAGCAGCCATTAAGAACTATCTGCTTGTTCAACTGATCGTACCAACAAACTACAAATACAGAGTGACAACAGCACCAGGACAGGATGGCATATGGTTAAAACATTCACAAAAGCACCACATGGCTCTCAGATATTCCACACTCCATAATCTGCAACAATCAGCTCCCAACTTTCAGGTCTAGTCATCGACCCTATCCCTAACTCTAACACTAATCACCCCAACCCTAATCCTATCACATTACACAATCTGGCTGAAGAGAAAAAGGTTCGATGTAGTTTGACTGATTTATACAAACCAACTGTGAAATAATTCCACAAAGGCCAGTATCCTGTCACCAAGTCACCCTTTATTTATATGTGCATAGTAGTTGACACTGGTCTGGCTTCTCAGAGGCAGCTCTTAGAGTGAACAGAATCCCAGACATTCCTTTTTATATTTGTCAACTAGGGCTCCCTGATTGGACCAGGGTAAGAGCCTCAATCAGGGAACACATATTCTATGAGGTCCACCTGGCTAACCTTGTTACAATCATTACAAACTGCAGTTTTAATAAACACCATTAGTGACAATATTTGATTTACAAGGATGTTGCCAGTGTTGGAAGGTTTGAGCAAAGGGAGAGGCTGAATAGACTGGAGCTATTCTCTCTGGAACATTGGAGGATGAGGGGTGACCTTATAGAGGTTTATAAAATCATGAGGGCATGGATAGGTTGATCAACTAAGGTATTTTCCCAAGGATAGAGGAATCCAAAACTAGAAAGTGTCGGTTTAAGGTGAGAGGGGCAAGATTTAAAAGGGACCTAAGGGGCAACCTTTTCATGCAGAGGGTGGTGCGTGTATGGAATGAGTTGCCAGAGGAAGTGGTGGAGGCTGGTACAATGACAACATTTAAAAGACATCTGGATGGGTGTATGAATACGAAGGGTTGAGGGGGATATGGGCCAAGTATTGGCAAATGGGACTAGATTAATGTGGGATATCTAGTCGACATGGATGAGTTGATCTGAAGGGTTTGTTTCCTGTTGTACATCTCTATGACTCTATGACTCTATTTTCAATAGAAGGGTTGCATTAAGCAGCATCATCTTGTACACAAACTAGAAAAAGATTCCAATCACTTCTGGCAGTGCCATTGTAATGCTGAGCATGTCATCATGCAGAGAAGACTTTCAGATACAGAGAGCAAAATTAATAAATTTCAAAATTTGCTGGTGACTCAATGTTAAAAGCACCAACTGGTTCACTGAAGCTCTCATGTTCCATATCTACTGTGTGCTGAATTTGTTAATCCCAGCGGTAACATTTGTCAGTTAACGCACCTCCCAAAATTTGTTGTAATGTTTATTACTGCCTTGCCAACTTTTTAATGTACACAACTCACAAAGATAGAAGGAAGAGAAAATAAAATGTTTTTATTCATGCATCCACATTATTCTGTTCTGTCAGTGTGATGTGTGTGGTAGTCACAGAGCCCAAAATGAGAAAATGTATGAGACCAGTTTCCATTTTTTTATGTTCCTAAAGCCTTACAGGAATCACAAGTTGACATTTTTGTTGACAGTTGCCTTGCATGCTAGACCTGCAGCAAGTGTGAAGTGAATCAACCTAAGAGACTAACTCACCTTGGCCTGGTTCTCACTAACATCCTTGTTGTAGCCAAAACAAGACTCAGAGCTCAAAGAGAAAATGCCCCAGCAACTGGAGTCATGTCTGAAACGAAGGAAGATGATATTGGTTATTAAAGGACAGCTCCAGGATATCACTGCAGACATTTTTCATGGCAACAGCTAAAGGTGCAATGTGGTGGTAACATCCTCAACATTGATCTCCACTCCAAATTACTCAAGGTGTGAAGATATAAATCTGCATTAGGTCAGGACTCTTCAAATGTAAACTTATCACAATTAGGACAACAAGCAGCTCAAGATCTGTAGCAAGTCATGAAGAAAATCAATCCTTAGGGTTTTTCTTTTCACTGGCTACATGGGTGTCACTGGCTTGGCCAACATTAATTGACTGTCCTTAGTTGCTCTTGAGAAGATGGTGGCGAGCTGCCTTCTTGAACCTCTGCAGTCCATATGCTGTTGGTGACCTACAAGCTACTAGGGAGGGAATTCCAGGAATTTGACGCGGCGATATTGATAGTGAAGAAACAGCAATGTATTTCCAAGTCAGGATGATGCGTGGCATGGAGAGGAACCTGCAGGTGGTGATGTTCTTATGTGTCTGCTGTCCTTGTCCTTCTCGATGTAAGTGGTCATGGGTTTAGAAGATGCTATCTAAGTATCTTTGGAAATTTCTATAGTGCATCTAATTGGTACACACTGCTCCTATTGAGCATTGGTGGAAGAAGGAGTATATGTTTGTCGATGTGGTGCCAATCAAGCAGGCTGTTTTGTCCTGAATGGTGTCAAGCTTCTTGAGTGCTGCTGGAGCTGCACCCATCCAGGCAATTGGGGAGTATTCCATCACCCTCCTGAGGTGTGCCTTATAGGTGATGGACAAACTTTGGAGAGTTAGGAAGCGAGTTACTGTCCCCAGTATTCCTAGCCTATGACTTGTAGCCACTGTGTTTATTTGACAAGTCCAGTGAAGTTTCTAGTCAATGGTAATCATCAAGGATGTTGATAGTGGGGGATTCAGTGATAGTAATGCCATTATTATCAAGAGCTGTGCTTAGATTGACTCTGATTGGAAAAAGTCATTGTCTGATATTTATGTGATGCAATATAATTTCGAAATAGTGTGGAATATCTTTGTCTCAAAGATATTGTCCAGGTCTTGTTGCATTTGAACATGGACTATTCCAGTTTTTGCAGAGTCAATGGTGCTGAACATTATGCAATCATTGGCAAAAATCCCCAGTATTGACCTTGAAATGGAGTGAAGGTCATTGATGAAGCAGCTGAATATGGTTCGGCCTAGGACGCTACCCTGAGGAACTCCTGCAGAGATGTCCATGAACTGAAGTGATTGACTTCCAACAACCACAACCATCTTCCTATGTGGCCAGGTTTGACTCCAATCAACAGAAAGCTTGCCCCTAATATCCATTGATTTCAGTTTTGTTAGGGCTCTTTGGTGCCAAAGTCTGTCACTCTCACCTCACCGCAGGAATTCAGCTCTTTTGCCCATGTTTGGTATACTATCCAGTATCATTCTTTCTTTATTTCACAGTTTGCCCCATTATTTAGGATGATATGGGGGTCATTCAAGAGAATCCTGGGCATTGGTGAGACCAGATTTCAAATGCTATGTACAGTTTTGGGTTCCTTATTTAGTCAAGGATGTTAATACATTCTCCCCCGTTCAGGGGAGTTCCAATAGATTGCTATCCAAAATGAGGGGAAAGTGAGGACTGCAGATGCTGGAGATCAGAGTTGAAAGTGTGGTGCTGAAAAAGCACAGCAGGTCAGGCAGCATCTGAAGAGCAGGAGAGTCGATGTTTCAGGCAAGAGTCTCATTCCTGATGAAGGGCTCTTGCCTGAAATAATGATTCTCCTGCTCCTCGGATGCTGCCTGACCTGCTATGCTTTTCTAGCACCACACTCTCGACTGCTATCCAAAATGAACCCATTGTCTTCTGTGAAAAGATTAGATAGGCTGGGCTTTTTTAACTGGAGTTTAGAAAAATGATGTGATCTGATTAATGAGATACTGAATGGTCTTGACAAGGTGAACGTGGAAAGAATGTTTCATCTTGCGAGTGAGTCCAAGGGGACACTGTTTTAAAATTAGGGGTCACATCTTTAGGACAGAGAAGAGGGATTATTTCCTCTCAGGCAGTTACTCAACTGAGCACTGTGACTCAGTGGTTAGCACTGCTGCTACACAATGCCAGGGACCTGGGTTCAATCCTATCCTTGGGTGACTGTCTGTGTGGAGTTTGTATGTTCATCCTGTGTCCACATGGGTTTTGTCTGGTTGCTCCAGTTTACTCCCACAGTCCAAAACTGCAGAGGTTAGATAGATTGTTTATGCCAAGTTGCCATGGTGTCCAGGGATGCACAGACTATGTGGTTTAATCATGGGAAATGTGGGTTACAGGGATAGGATAAAGGGTTGCATATGGGATGCTCTTCAGAGGGTCAGTGTGGGCCTGATGGGCTGAATGGCCTGCTTCCACAGTGTTGTGATTCTATTTGTTTAAAAAAAACTTTGGAACTGCCTCAGATGTATAGGAGACGCCTCTGAATATTTTAAAGAAGTTATAGATAGATTCCTGTTAGGCAGGGCAATTAAAGGTTATTGCGGGGAGATGGGATTGTGACATTTCAAACACAATCATGATTAGCCATGATTTTATTGAATGGCAGTGCAGGTTTGAGGGCCAAATTGTCAACTTCTGCTCCGAATTTGTATGTTCATACATAAAAGTACCATTGAAAGTTAACAGGAAATTAACAAACTGGAAATATAACTAAATCAAAACTCAGTATTGTTCACCAACACTGTTGAATTACGCAACAGTAAAAAAAGGTTAAATATTAATTCTAACTCATTTTCTCAAGTACCCTGTAGCTCCAAGTAAAATGAAAGTGACTGTATGTTCACTAAGTTTACATTTAAAGAAATCCTTGCATGTATTTCAGCACATTCTCTTCCACAAATTGCAATAAAGTTTCACAAACATCATTGATACATTGTCTATCAGCGATAGCTGGGTCAGCTTCAGATAGTAGCAAGGCTGCAACTGCGAACACAGGTGGAACTTTGTTCAAATAATGGTCGCTGTAATGGTCTCAGTGCCAGCAAAGAAATATCATGGAAACATGAGTTGGATCTTTTATAAGAAAATCAGAGGAAAATCCCGAGGTATCAATATAGTATTGATATTCAGTGTGAATCAAGCTTATTATAACCAACTAAGTGTAACAAAGCAGTTCCATCACAGGACAGTACTGATTCCATCCAAATTTGAACAGTCCAGGTTTTACTTTATTAATTGAATTGAGGGTAACAATACTCATTGTTATTAAAGAATAAATTGAACAACAATTTTTAATCAGTTAAATACAGAAATCTACAAATTGTTTTGTTATATCTATACCTTGCCCAGAGACATAACACAGAAATTGCACAAGACATTAATTACACTCTAAACAAATCAAAAAAGGTCATGGCTGGTGCTTTAATGTATAGTGATTTCTTTAATCTTGAGCTTCCTCTTAATTACAGCTGGAAGACAAAACTCTCCTGGAATAGAGAAGTTAATTTTACAAGTATGGAGTCTCAGCCCAACTGTTGACCAGTAATGAAGAATGTTTACTTTTTCTTTACTTTTCCACTCTGTCAGTTTTTAAAAAATCTCTTAACCCCATCTTTCTTTCATTGTCGCTATTTCACTTACAATACACGATTTCCACTTTCTAACTGATAATTCCTGGATTAGATTCTGTGGAGAAGATTTTGACTGGTAAAGGGAGACAGGTTTGGGTGGAGGTACCTGCTAAAACCCTGATACTACCACAGAAAGTATTTGATGCCAAAACATTGAATGTATTCAAGAAGTAGCTAGATAGAGCACTTGGGGCGAATGATATCAAAGGTTATAGAAAGAAAGCAGGATTAGTCTATTGAGTTGGATGATCAACCATGATTGTGCTGAATGGTGGAGCAGGCTCAAGGGGCTGAATGACCTCTCCTTGCTCCTATCTTCTATGTTTCTATGATTTCAGGTTAGGAACACAACATGATCTCTGCCCATTTCTAAACTCAGCCCAGGCGAGTTTCCAAGGAAGCAGGGGATCTTTCCAGACTAGATCAGTCACCTGGCATCACCAAGTAACAGTTTGAGATATTTCTAATCAACCTGTTTAGAGATGTTATGACAGGCAATTCTTTCACTCAGAGGGTGGTGCATGTATGAAATGAGCTGCTAGAGGAAGAGGTGGAGGTTGGTACAATTGCAACATTTAAAAGGCATTTGGATGGGTATATGAATAGCAAGGGTTTGGAGGGATATGGGCCGGGTGCTGGCAGGTGGGACTAGATGGAGTTGGGATACCTGGTCAGCATGGACAGGTTGGACCGAAGGATCTGTTTCCATGCTGTACATCTCTATGGCTCTATGACCTCTGAAGTAGGTGGAAAGTGAACCCAGGGCTCCTGGCTCAGAGAGAAGAACACTTCCACAAGGTCACAAGCATCCCTTTCAATTGCAGTTCAAAAGCCTGCACAAAACCTGTGAACAGCTAGAAGCTCAATGAACTGGGAAGGGGGTGTTCCATCATCATTGTCCATAAACGGGACATAACCTACCTGAAAAGGTGACTCTTCAAAATGAATAGTGCTGTAGAGTCCTCTCAGAATATGACACATTAAAACTTAATACACTGAAAAAATACAGAAGGTTTTGCAAAACAATGCATCCAAGTGATAAGTAATGGGATTCTACCTGGCTGCACATCTTCCATGAGTATGTGATGGATATTGTACCTGGATCATTTCCTTTTCATTTGTACACATGCTGCATCTGTGCTCTGGGAAATGTTCCAGGAGAAAGAAAGCTTGGCCAGTTAAGAAGATTTTTAAAAATCCTCCATCTGGCAATTTTCTCCTGATTTATAACCAAGGGCTTGAAAAGATTCACTGCTAATACTTTCCGACTTATTTATGTATCACCATCTCCAGTAGTTTTAAACATCACATAGTCTTTTCTAATGTTGAGTGTGAAGTGTACCTTTCAAGAGTGGAGTAAGATTCAAACATCTTTTAACATTCGTTTACACATTATGGCTGACAAAGCTTGATGCTGATTTTGGATTCAGGTTCTTTGGCATCCGGAGTGAAGGATTCTTGCTCTGGAGCAACATCTGGTACCAAGCTGGGAGGTGGATGTCTGAGAAAAGAGAAGACCATTCCAGGGAGTGAGGTTTCCATCCAATAAGCTGACATCCCAAATTATTCGGTGTTGCTACCCACATTTGCAAAACAAAGTAGCTGTTAAGAATACTCTGAGGCTTGACATTGCAGTTGATGAAGGAGCCTGAAGGCCCAGTATATGAATAAATGTCTTCTATCTAGCACTCAGTGCCCATCATGTAGGGAAAGGCTGCTACAGAGAGTTTGCATCTACATGCTGATGGAACTTCCATATAATGGGATATTATACAAATACCTGGATCAAGAAGATACTAATGATTCTTTCGTGCATTTTACAGCTTAGTTTCAAGATTCTTACATATGGCAAAGGACTTTTTTTCTTCTTTTTACTTCTCCCTCATTTTCAAGGGTCGGATTACCTTTAGATTGTCTCTGATTTTGTCAATCACCTTTACCATTTTATATACCTCAGCTAGACCTCCTCTCATTCTTCTGAATTCTAATGAATATAGGCCTATTCTCTCCTCATAAATCAAGCCTTACATCTCTGGAATTAATCTAGTGAAACTTCTTTGAACTGTCACTAATGCTATTACATCCTTCCTCAATTAAGAGAACCAAAACGGTTCACAGTACTCCAAGTGTGGTCTCACCAATGCTTTTTGTAATTGCAACACTTCCCTACTTTTATGCTCCATTCCTTTAGCAATAAATGCCAAAATTCTATTTGCCCTCCTTATTATCTGCTATACCTGCATTCTAACATCTCTGCTCATGCATGAGAACATCCAGATCTGTCAGCACCAAATCATACTGAAATTTAGATAATACGTTGCCTTTTTATTCTTCCAACCAAAATGGATAACCTCACACTGTTCCATGATAAACCTCATCTGCCAAATTTTAGGCAATTCCCCTAACTTATCCATTTGTAAATAGCCATCACTTGAGTTGGAAGGATCTGCTGGCTAGCAATCAATCTGTTTGGTTGAGATCAATTTCACCCATCATGGCTAAAAGGTCCTGGGGATGAGATTTGAACTCAACGTTGCTGTCCCAGAATCAGGGATGCTACCACTGCACCAGAAGAACTCCCCATCAGGTTTAAGGTTGATGAAAAAGAAGTATGGAAATCATATGAGCCCATGCTGCCAATGGAGAGCCTTATTCATGGGCAGAGCAAATCACAAATTTACATTTGTATTGTGCGAAATCCTCCAAACGTGGACTGAATAATACAGTCACAAACTATGCTCGCCATTCAGGCTCAACAAACAGTAAAGGACACCCTCAACCTTACAATCAGAATTACGCTGTGCTGCATAATGTGAAACCTGGTATTCCAGCAACCTACGACCATAAAGACTGCGAATTTTGAAGACCCCTACTTGGTCTTGTAATTCCTATCTTCACTGATGTTGTCCTTGAAAGCCAAATTTAAGCAACTTGGTGCCAAGAAGAGAACATTATTTGACATAAGCCACACAAGATCTCATAGCTTGCAATGAACTTCCAGCCAATCTCTTTCTAGAGTGTTTACTATATGATGTTCAAGCCTGTTTAATGTGTCATCAAGCAGTTGGTTCGATAGCAAGTATCATAATTAGTGAATGCTGCTCTGGCCCAGAATCAGTGGTTTCTGCCATTGCTACCGTACTTGTATCCACCTGGATTGAAAATGGTGTTTAGAAAAGCATAGCTCCACTATTATCATCTTCAATTGAACAGCAGCCTCTCTGGTGAATATATTGAGAGCTACTCTATATTGATTCACCTGGTTGATTGAATTTCTGTTACAGGATTTACCTTCCTGCATATGGCTGACACACCAATTTGTGAAGAGACCATATCAACAAAGTCCTACAGTGACCAATTCCTGCACTGTTGCTTTCTAATCTGTCTACAACAATCTACCTGCTACCAAATCACAAACATTCCTTTGATGACAATGCTTTTGTCATAAATTATTACCAACCTGGTAATAACATTCAATATTGTTATGAAATCTATGTCAGGTTACTGTTCTGAAATAGTAACTTCAACCATGTATGTGACTTGTCTGAAAGACTATCATTCTAAATGCTGGAAATGTGTTACTGGAAAAGCGCAGCAGGTCAGGCAGCATCCAGGGAACAGGAGAATCGACGTTTCGGGCATAAGCCCTTCTTCAGGAATGGGGAAAGTTTGTCCAGCAGGCTAAGATAAAAGGGAGGGAGGAGGGACTTGGGAGAGGGGCATTGGAAATGTGATAGGTTGAAAGAGGTCAAGGTGAGGGTGATAGGTCAGACTGGGGTGGGGGCGGAGAGGTCGGGAAGAAGATCTCAGGTTAGGAAGGCGGTGCTGAATTCGCAGGTTAGGAAGGCAGTGCAGGTTAGGAAAGCTTCCCTCATTCCTGAAGAAGGGCTTATGCCCGAAACGTCGATTCTCCTGTTCCCTGGATGCTGCCTGACCTGCTGCGCTTTTCCAGCAACACATTT
>NC_057713.1:83818859-83840633 GCF_004010195.1 Chiloscyllium plagiosum | reverse complement strand
GATGTCCGTGTTGATTCGGTTGCCTGAGATAGAAATAGAAAGGTCGAGGAAGGGAAGGGAGGAATCTGAGACTGTCCAGGTGAATTTGAGGTCGGGGTGGAAGGTGTTGGTGAAGTGGATGAACTGTTCAACTTCCTCGTGGGAGCATGATCATTCTAAATGGTCAACCTCTTAAACTGCTGATCTTGTTTAGTTATCTGTAAATGAGCTTACAAACACCATCCACTGAAAACTGCTGTGCAAGTCAAAATATGGACATTACAAACATCGAGCCAGTTCTGCCTTGGGAACAAAAGCACTTTATGCTTATCCATTTCCTTTTTCTGTTTTTCAATATTATGCTCCTATTTGGAATTGCTAAAGGCACACTAAGTTGGCGGATACCCAACTGCCTACTACAATGTATTTTTATGTCAGGTACATTGCATTAATTCTCTCCAGGGTCTATGGCTACAAAAATAATTCTCCATTGTTGTTCAAAAACAGCAGCAGTATTGAGGAACACACAAACATCATGTCAAAATCATGTTGCCAATGCCCCCCTGACTTGTTCTAAACCACAAAAATTGAAACATTAAATATGGGCAATCTTCAACTTCTTCTTTCGTTTTGCTGGTATAAAGAGTGAATAGAAGAGCTCCTATAGATTAATTATATTTGACCCTACAGATTGTTAACCAGGTTATGTCATAGCAGAGAATTTTTCAGTTGTTTTTGAACTGGACAGGGACAGAGCACCTTACTTCATCTGTGGTGCCCAAGTGTGTGACAGATAAATATTCTTGAGGACAAACATAAGCTAAGCTACTAACAATCTTCTAAATTTTGTCAACAGTTTCACATTACTAAAATGAACCAATGTCAATTAAGTTATCTGATACAGTCTTCTAAAGAACATTGCTCTCCAATTAAAGAAACGGTTTAATGGAAACTGGTTTAAATGAAATGTCAGCCAGAAAACAAACAAGGACAAAAGTAACTTGCATCTAATTTTTTATTACAAATAGAAACAAAATATTTTATAGGCTGAGCTTATTTAAGGTATGAGGTGCAATGCGTTGACAAACATTACCAGCTTGCTTATTGTATCTTATCATTTTACGCTCAACAATGTTTTCGGATTGACTACCTCAAAGCCCTGTCCTTTGGTGCTGCATCTACTGAAGGGCTGCTTCATATCTCTGCGCGCTTCGAATTTAAAAAATTATTTTATAAACATTATTGTTTTTTTCTCTGGTAACAAGACCCCAAATCATTCCTGTCTATTAAGAGGCAGTTTTTATTTTCTTAACTTTTCTGCTGGATGTCAGTTCATATATTGTCATATTATTTGCAGAGTATTTTTGTGATATACAGCAAGTGCAATCTGTGAACATTAAAAATTCAATGACAGGCTTTTGTTAGTCAGTGTTTAAATGATTTGCAATGCATTAAAATATTAAGAATATGTTAGTCCTGGGAACATTTTCTCTCTTTTTTCCTGAAGCCCCTGACTCTTCATTGGGTTATGATTCTGAGACCCTTATACACTGACAACAGTTCCCAAATATCAATTATTTATCTAAGATCCTAGATCAAGCATTGAACTGTACCATGCAATGTAGAAAAGCCTAACTCTTTCCTTAACTAGTATTTATCTACTTTTAGCAGAGGTTGGTGAATAATAACGAAGAGTGGAAACTCTACTGTATTTTTCACTTGCTTGGGTTCTGAGGTCTATTACAGCACTTACAATGAAGAACTGTCGCCAGATAATTCAGCAAAGTCAAGACATCAAGGTTGTGATCTTTCTGATGCATTGCCTGTATAGTCTTGATAAATTGTGCCTTGGAAACCTGTTTGTGTGTCCTTAATCTATATAAGTTATTATTCCCAAAATAACTAAAATGCCCAACTGCATGGAGCATGGGTTACAGTATGTGATTAACATAATAATTTTAAAAGTCTCAAACATGAAAAAAAGATTGACCTGTACAATATTCAATAATGATTTGTTTGTTGCGAGCTACTCTTTTGGACAAAATTGCTCTGAATTAGAGACAAATTAGAGACTGTTACCTTTAATAAGCAGTTTTACATTTATTTCCTTTGGATATTGCTGACAAGACCAATATTAGTATTCATCCCTGATTGCCCTTCAGAAGATTGTGATGACCCACCTTCTTGAACAGCTGTACGTGTAGATACACCCACAGTGTTGTTAAGAAGGGACTTCTGAGATTTTGATCCACTGGCAGTAAAGGAATGGTATTATGTTTCCATGATGTGGAAGTGCTGGTGTTGGACTGGGGGTTGGACAAGGTCAAAATGATACAACACCAGGTTATAGTCCAACAGGTTTATTTGAAAACACAAACTTTCAGAACTTTGCTCCGACTTCAGGTTCTAGTGAGAAGGGGATACCTTGGACACAGAATTTATAAGTATAAGATCAAAGGATCATACAACTGGTGCAAATGAATTGAATACATCTAAGATGGCTGTTAAATCTTTCATCAATTAGAATGGAGGTGCAGGTTCCAAGTTCAGTACCCATGAGGATGGCCTCAACTGGGATCTTGGGTTCATGTCGCACTACAGGTGACCCCATCACACTATACACTCTAGCACACACACTTACACACACACAGACACACACACACACGTACACACACAGACCTTGTCTCATATACAATAAACATACATTCACTGACATCTCGGGGTAGTAACTTGAAAGAAATTCTGACGGATTCGGATATTAATCAATCGCAACTTGAACCTCCATTCTAACAGATTTAACAGCCATCTTAGGTGCGTTTAATTTGTTTGCATCAGTTGTATGACCTTTTGATCTTTTACTTATAAATTCTGCATTTAAAGTCTCCCTCTCTTACTAGCACCTGCGGAAGGACCGTATCTTCAAAAGATGATGTTTTCAACGAAACCTGTTGGACTGTAACCTGGTGTCATGTGATTTTTGACATTATATTTCCAAGTCAGGATAAGAGTGCTATGGAGGGGAGCTTATTGATGTGGTATCCCCTAGCATCTGTTGCCCTTATCCTTCTAGGTGAAAGGTGCTGTGGATGCGGCCTGGGACATGATTCCAGTACATCTTACAGATGCTTCACACTGCTGCTCTTGTGTATTGGTAGTGCAGAGAATTAATGCTTGTGGTGGTGACTGGGTGCCAAGCAAATGTGTTGCTTTGGCTGGATGGTACCAAGCTTTTGAAGGGTTGTTGGAGCTGCATTCATTTATCACACTTCTGACTAATACGTTGTAGATGATGAACAGGCTTTGAG
Organism: Chiloscyllium plagiosum; assembly: GCF_004010195.1. NCBI lineage: Eukaryota > Metazoa > Chordata > Chondrichthyes > Orectolobiformes > Hemiscylliidae > Chiloscyllium > Chiloscyllium plagiosum. The sequence goes on along the minus strand of NC_057713.1, from coordinate 83,837,349 downwards.
GATTAAGGAGATAAATTATTTACTGCAGAATTTGTACCCTCTGACATCCTCTTGTAGTCACAGGATTTATATGGCTAGCTCAGTTCCATTTCTGGTCAATGGTAATCCTCAAGATGTTAGTGGTGGGGGATAACACCATTAAAATGGTGATGGTTGATTCTGTCCTGTTGGAGTTATTGTCTGGCACTTGTGTAGCACAAATGTTACTTTCCATCTGTCAACTAAACTGAGAACCAGTGAGTAGGTTATTGCTAAACAAATGCAGCTTGATAACACTGTTAATGAAACCTTCCATCACTTCACTGATAACCCAGATCAGGCAGTAATTGATCAGCTTGGATTTGTCCTGTATTTTCATGGAAAACGGAATTTGCTTCTGTAAGCAAGGCATCACGTTCTGCATTCAATGACTTCAATATGGGTGTCCAATATTGACTCTCATCAAAATGCTCGCTGTGCATAAATTATAGTTTAGAGAATTAATCAAAAGATATTTGTCATATAATGAAATAAATCAAAAAGATCCAAATTTGTGCTATATTTAAAACCATGATGTCATGTCCTTGCCTGTTTCTATTTCAAGAACAGTTTATGGTGTCTTGTAAAGCAGTGAAAGGTGTTGAATTTATAAATTGAATTGTTGACTGGGGGCAACATTAATAATGCTACAACATTTGCTGTTAAGTTCCAGGTATGTCGCAATGTAACAGTTACCACGGAGACTCATCACATTCACAGGATTCTGAAGCAATACACATTATTTCCAGTCTATTTATAATTTATAATGCAGGATTTAGCTTTTTAGGAGGCTGAATTTTCACACTAATAAAAATTGCCTTTACAAAATGTGATCAAAACAATAACAGCTGACATTGACATCAAGAGTCCCAGTTTCAGTGCTTTATTCAAATAAATCTTCATCATAAATTGTATTGGGTGGCTTATCAAAATCCATCGCTAACAGTTTCAAACTCCTACACCTTTAGATGTTATTGACAAATCATGCTCTTTTCTTTACTCTTTAGATGTGTCAAACTGAGTGAAGACATGAGCTTAAATGTTGCAGTAAGGCCAAGACTGAATCTGACAAAGGACTGCTCATTTCAGATTGAGATGAGAAATTCCTTCATTCAGAAGACTGGAAATGTTTTGAATTCTCAATGCCAAGCTACTGTGAACACTGTGTAATTGTCCATATTCAATCTGAGATAGAAAAACGTTTGGCTTATAATTTCATAAGACATAGGGGCAGAAGTAAAGCCATTCAGCCCATCAAGTTTGCTCTGCCATTCAATTATGGCCGATATGTTTCCCAACCCCATTCTCAAGCTTTCTCTCCATAATCCTTGATCCCCTTGACAATCAAGAACCAATCTATCTCAGTCTTGAATATACTCAATGATCTGGCCTCCACAACCTTCTGTGGCAATGAATTCCATAGATTCACCACTCTCTAGCTGAAGAAGTTTCTTCTTATCTCGGTTCTACAAGTTCTTTCCTTTATTATAAGGCTGTGCCCTCCAGGCCTAGTTTCACCTACCAATGGAAACATCTTCCAGACAACCGCTCTCTCCAGGTCATTCAGTATTCTGTAAGGTTCAATTAGACCCCTCCCTGCCCCTATCCTTCTAAACTCCATTGAGTATTGACCCAGAGCCCTCAAACTTTCCTCATGTTAACCTTTTCATTCCTGGGACCATTCTCGTGAACCTCCTCTGAACACGCTCCAGGGCCAGTACATCCTTCCTGAGATATGGGGCCCATGAGTGGAACATATAATGATGCTAAGGCCAATTAGAATTCAAATCAAGGTAGGAACAAACTACTGCAAATGCTGGAATCTGTAATGAAAACAACAAATGCTGGATATCACAGCAGATCAGGCAGCATCAATGGAGAGACAGCAAACTAATGTTGCGAATCTAGATGATCCTTCATCAGACTCAAAACATTAGCTGGCTTTCTCTCCATGATGCTGCTGACCCGTTGATCTTCAGCATTTTTAGAATTCAAATCAACCAATTCTAAAGCAGTTTAAGCAGAAGCAGTCATCATCACCCACTCCCTCCATATCCACAGGAGGGTTACGTTCCTGGACCTACCACGGAAACCAAAAACTGCATAGGAGCGAATGGGAAATGTACCTTCCCGGCAGCCTCTTGGTCCCTGGTGCTGGAATGTTCCCTATGTTCCGACCTTGGTAAGCCACAGGTGAGTGAAAATGATTCCGTGGATATGGGCATCACCGTGTATAGTCAAGTTTGCTGACCTAGCTATCAATCCTTGTACACTTCTTTGTATCTTCCTTAATGTTTTAACACAATTGAAATCAGAGACTACATTGTTTGCAAATTTCAGGTACATTAACATTTTGTTGATGAAACTTGAAAAGTAAATTGCTGGATTTGTTTTAGGTATAAAGACTTGGTTAACATTTTCACCTCGAGAATCCAATTTGAAGTTGTGAGAATTAGGCTGGTGACTATGATTTAATGGCACCTGCACCAAACAATCAAACAATTTCTTTTGGTTAACTTTGAAATGATTGCTTTATCCCCAGGAGGGAGGAATGCATTGAGATTCTTTCCAGCAATTATCTTCGGGTTTAATTCTTAGCCCCTGCTAATCTGTGGCCGTTGGGATGTTAAATGTGGAGCATGTCTATGATCTGATGCACTGCAATGAGACCAAGTACTTGGCTGTTGTGGTGTAGAGGTATTGTTGCTACCTCTGAGCCAGGAGGCCTAGGTTCAAGTCCAACCTGTTCCCCATGTATATAACAGCATTATTTAATAGGTTGATTAAAATGCTTCTTTTTAAAAGATGCAGTCAGTACTAATGGTTCTGGTGGAACCAAATGACTGTCAAGTGAGGAAATTATTATTCATTTAGTTGTTACTAACTGGCAATGTTGATGAGTCCTTCCATCACTATATTTTTGATTGAGAGGAGGCCATTAGGCCAACTTGCCAAGTTGGATGGATTCTCTATGTGTGGGGTACAACTTGCCTGGCAACCTTCTACATTGTCAGGTAGAGGATAGTGTTGAAATTATACAGGTACAGGCTGTGATAGAGCATCTAACTCTGTTATGCAGAGTCCTTCAGCTCTGCATTTCAATACCTTTCACCTGAAAAATAAAATACTGTAGGCTTCTAGTAACTTTGGCAAACTGCAGGCATGTGTCATTTGATCAGAAGTTCAGCAAGCAGATGTTCCATAAGATATAGGAGCAGAATTTGGCCATTCAACCCATCACATTCTCTCTACATTCAATCAATTTCTCATCCCATTCTCCTACTTTCTCCCTAAAACCCTTGATCCCCTTACTAATCAATAATCTATCTGTCTTAAAGACACTCAATAACTTGGTCTCCACAGCCTTCTGCGGCAATGAATTCCACACATTCACCACTCTCTGGCTAAAGAAATTTCTCCTTATCTCAGTTCTAAAGAGATGATTTGGAGGTGCCGGGGTTGGACTGGAGTGGACAAAGTTAAAAATCACACAACATCAGGCTATTGTCCAAAAGGTTTAATTGGAAGCGCTAGCTTTCAGAGCACTGCTCCTTCATCAGGTAACTGTGGAGCAGGATCATAAGACACAGAATTTATTGCAAATTTGCTACAGTACTTCCAATTAAATCTGTTGAACTGTAACCTGGTGTTGTGTGATTTTTAACCCAGTTCTAAAGTGTCATCCCTTCAGTCTCAGGCTAGGTCTTCAGGTCCTAGTCTCTCCTACTAGTAGAAACATTTTCTTCATGTTCACTCGATCCAGGCCTCTCAGTATTCTGTAAGTTTCAATGAGTCTCCAACACACTTCCATCTTTCTAAACTCCATCAAGTACAGACCCAGAGTCTTCAACCACACCTCATAAGACAAGCCTTTCAGCCCCAGGAAATTTCTTGTAAACTTCCTCTGGACACCCTTCAATGCTAACACATCCTTCTGTGGCTAGCAGGCCCAAAACTGTTCATAATATTCCAAATTTGGTCAGACCAGAGATTATACACCCTCAGCAGTACATCTCTGTTCTTGTATTCTAACTCTTTTGAAATGAATGTTAACATTGCATTTTCCTTCCTAACTGCCAACTGAAGCCGCATATTGACATTTGAAGTGCTAGTTCAGGATTCTGTTAAGTCTCTTTGTGCATCAGATTTCCAAAGTCTTTCCTCATTTAAAAAATCGTCTACACCTCTTCTTCCTACCAGAGTTCTTAACCTCATACATTGCATTCCATCTGCTACTTCTTTGCCTACTCTCCTAGCCATTCCAAGTCCTTTTATAGACTTCATGATTCCTCAACACTACCTGACGAAGGGCTATTGCCTGAAATGTCGATTTTCCTGCTCCTCGGATGCTGCCTAACTTGCTGTGCTTTTCCAGCACCACAGTCTCGACCACCTGCCCCTCCACTTACCTTTGTGTCATCTGCAAACTGACCAACAATGCTCTTAGTTCCTTCATCCAGATCAGAAATGTATAACGTGAATAGTTATGGTGCTAATACTCACGCCTGGGGAACTCTCATCACTCCTTTATCCCTGGTCTCTGCTTTCTGCCAGTCAGCCAATCCTCTATCCATGCCAGTACCTTTCCCCTAACACCATGAGCTATTCTCTTATTTAGCAGCCTCTTGTGAAGTACTTTGTTAAAAGCCTTCTGAAATCACATCCACTGGCTCTTTTTTACGTAACTTGTTTGTTACCTCCTTAAAGAATTCTAACAGATTTGATGAAGCCACACTGATGAAACTCTATTTTATCACACACTTGCAAATACTCTGCAATGTCATCCTTAATAAAAGGTCTCTAAAACATTACCCACGACTGAGGTCAGGTGAACTGGCCTAGGGGTTCCTGTCTTCTGCCTCCCTCCTATTTTAAGCAATTACATACATATATCCAACCAGAATTGCTAACCCAAGGAACAAGAGTAGCCCATTCAGCCACTCAAATCTGTTCTGCCCTTCAATCTCAACTCCACCTATCTTTTTTCCATATCCTTTAATGCCCTTGCCTCAAAACAATTGATGAAATTTAGATTTGGAATTTTCCAAAGACCACACCCCCAGCCTCAACAGAGTTTTGGGCAGAGAGCTAAGATTTCCACAACCTTGTGAGATTCCTAACACCACGCCTGAACAAACTCTCTCTCCGATTTTAAGGTTTCACCCTCTTGCTCTGAGTTTCCCCCAGCAAAAGTTAACAGCTTCTCATTATCTACCCTACCAAAAATTAAACCGCAAAGTATCTGATGGAATAAGACTTCATTAGTTTGTTAAAAATAAGTAATATCTACTTTTGGGGAAAAGGACAGCTAGTAGTAAGCAAGTCAGTCTTTTCCACAGTCCAGCAGCACCCTCTGGTGGTAAGGTGCAGCCTGGCAGATGTAAAAGTGCAGGACAGTCTTTTGTTTTTGAGTCATTGGCATGTTTGCTTCAGGCAGCTGAAACTCCTGCTCCTCCATGCTGAGCATAGGCGAGAAATTTTAAAAGCTCCAAATGCTGAAAATCCAAATTAAAACTGGAAATGTCATAAGGAGACACTGGTTAGATTCCCTACAGTGTGGAAACAGATCCTTCAGCCCAATCAGTCCACACTGACACTCTGAAGAATAACCCACCCAGACCAGTTTCCCTCTGACTAATGCACCTGACACTATGGGCAATTTAGCATGGCCTATTCACCTAACCTACACATCTTTGGACCGTGGGAGGAAACCGGAGCACCCGGAGGAAACCCACACAGACACGGGGAGAATGTACAAACTCCACACAAACAGTCGCCCAAAGCTGGCATCAAACCAGGGACCCTGGTGCTGTGAGGCAGCAGTACTAACCACTGAGCCACCATGCCACCCCAATGCTAATTGACCTATTACATATTTGCAATGCTTTGTTTCAAAAATTCTAAACTTGGACAATTGATTCACAGAATCGAAAATAACTGGTCAAGATGCAGCCGGCACAGTATAAACAAATTTGCTGTACATAGTTTGCTGATGGTCTTAGGCGTATAACCTTGGAAATAAACTAAGACAACTTAACATTAATATATTTTAAATATCTAACCTGATTTGTTTTCAAATCTGTAACAGTGGCAACAAATTGGTAAAGCTCAATGTCTGTACTGATGAATACATTAATCTTCGTCCATCTGATAGTTTGTGCTTTAAGATTTGACAGTGTAGGTAGTGACAAGCTGTTTCCTTTGTGGGGCAGCTCAGAAGAGATTAGAACCTGAAAATCAGAGAGTTTGTTCAGGGGAATTTTAGGCTTTTTCCAATGCATCATGACCGATTTAAGGGATAGCTCCTGGACTAAAAAGAAATAGGATTGTGTCAGCTGTTTCTTGATCGGATGCTTGCCTCTTTGAGTCAGAAGGTTTCAAATTCAATTCTCATCCCTTGAGAATAACGAGTGACACACCAGTAATGTACTGTCTGCGGTGTCCTCTTTCAAAGGAAATGATAAGCCAAGACTCTATCTGTCCTCTCAGGTGAACATAAAAGATTCCTTGCCACTAAATCAAAGAACAGATGAGGTATTTAGCTAATATTTAGCTAAAGATCAGCACCACAGAAAAAATGGATTAAAAGCAATATACTGTGGATGCTGGAAATCGGAAACAAACATGGAGAATGCTGAAAAAACACAATCAGTCTGGCAGCTCCTATGAAGACAGAAATAGAGACTGTCTTCAAGTCCAGTATAACTTCTTCAGAAGCAGTAGATTGATTACCTGGTTATATTCAAATTGCTGTTGTGAGATCTCACTCTGTGCAAACTGACTGTTGCATTTCCGACATTAGTAACTACTCTGTATTGACTACATAGCGGTTTGAGATGCCTAGTGATTGTGGGAGGAGCGACATAATTAGAACGCTTCATTTCTTTTTGTTTCATTTGAAACATGGAAGGTTTTTAATGGGGAAGGATCTAGGAAACTACATGATCACTTTCAAGGTACAGCATCAAATGCCTTCTCGCAGAGTGCTTCAGAAAACATCTCCCGGACACCCGCACCAATCAACTCCACCGGCCAGTGGCTAAACATTTCAACTTCCCCTTGCACTCTGCCAAAGACATGCAGGTCCTGGGCCATCTCCATCGCCACTCCCTTACCACCCGATGCCTGGAAGAAGAATGCCTCATCTTCCGCCTCAGGACCCTCCAACCCCAGGGCATCAATGTGGACTTCACCAGTTTCCTCATTTCCCCTCCCCCCCATGTTATCCCAGTTCCAACCTTCCAGCTCAGCACCGTCCTCATGACCTGTCCTACCTACCAATCCCCCTTCCCACCTAACCGCTCCACCCTCCTCTCTGATCTATTACCTTCACCCTACTTCCATCCACCTAATGCACTCTCAGCTACCTTCTCCCCAGCCCCACCCCCTCCCATTTATCTCTCCACTCCAGAGGCTCCCAGGCTCATTCCTGACGCTTTTGCCCAAAACATCGATTTTCCTGCTCCTCAGATGCTGCCTGACCTGCTGTGCTTTTCCAGCACTATACTAATCTTGACTTAAAGACAAAGGTACTGATAGTGCATAGGGAAGTTAGAGAGTAGTGAACTCGGCCCAGACAATCACAAAGGCCAACCTCCCATCTACAGAATCCATCTACCATGCCAGTGGTCAAGGAAAGGCCACCAGCATTCTCAAAGATCCATCCCATCCTGGCAATGTTTTTCAACAACCTCTACCATCGGGGAGAAGGTACAGAAACCTGAACACACACACCAGCCAGTTTTGAAGCAGTTTCTATCCTACGGTTGTTAAAATACTTAATGGACTCACACCTGTACCTGTGTTTTTGTTTTTGTCGCTGTTTACCTACTATTTACTTATCTATGCTACTTAATTCTGTGATCTGCCTGTATTGCTCACAAGACAAAGCTTTGCACTGTGCCTTGGAACACATGACAATAAATTCAATTCAAGTTTTGTTTTGTGATAGAATAGCTTATCAGTGGGAATGGTGTAATAAAAGCAGGGATAGGCATAAAAAAGGGAACAGGTTTGCAATGTGACCGGCTACTGAATTGTTTCAGAATTAGCTGGTCCATCAAAATGACCATGTGGCCCAAGCAGGTGTCCTAACTCATCCAGGAATTTGCCCACCTCCACTCCTGCATAGGCTCCACTTTTCCAGGGATTCCCCCACTCTGCCAGATTGTGTTAGTCAAGAGATAGATAAGCCTGTATTCTGCTCTCAGCGAGAAGCTGAGGGAGCCTTAGAATTATTTTGTTCGCATTTCCACAATGTAATTGGCTGATTTTTACTCCCGGTGCCACGAGCTAGTGAGAGTAGAAATAGGAGGTTAGAGCATGGCTGAGGAGCTGGTGAATGGGAGAAGGATTCATATTTTTGGATCTTTGGAATCTGTTCTGGAGTAGAAGTGACCTGTACAAGGAGGACAGATTGCACCTGAACTGGAAAGGGTTGGAAGGGGACTAATATACTGGCAGGGAGATTTGCCTGAGCTGCTCAGGAGGGTTTAAACGAGTAAGGTGGGGTCAGTAGGACCAAGGGAGATACTGAGGAAAGAGATCAATCTGAGACTGGTACAGTTGATAAAAGAAGCGAGTCAAACAATCAGGGCAGGCAGGGACAAAGCAGAGAACAACGTAAGTCTGATAAATTAAACTGCAAGAGGCCCAATAGGGAAGACAGGCGAACTCGGCATAGTTAGGAACATGGGACTGGGATATCATAGCAATTACAGAAATGTGTCTCAGGGATGGACAGGACTGGGAGCTTCATGTTCAAGGATAGAAATGCTACAGGAAGGACAGAAAGGGAGGCAAGAAAGGAGGGGGAGTGGCGTTTTTGATAAGGGATAGTGTTACAGCCGTACTGAGGGAGGATATTTCCGGAAATACATTCAGGGAAGTTATTTGGGTGGAACTGAGAAATAAGAAAGGGATGATCACCTTATTGGGATTGTATTATAAACCCCTTAATAGTTAGCAGGAAATTGAGAGACAAATTTGTAAGGAGATCTCAGTTATCTGTAAGAATAATAGCTGGTTATGGAGGAGATTGTAACTTTCCAAACATAGACTCGGACTGCCATGCTGTTAAGGATTTAGATGGAGAGGAATTTGTTAAGTGTGTACAAGAAAATGTTCTGATTCAGTATGTGGACATTTTTACAAGAGAAGGTGCAAACCTTGACCCAGTTTTGAGAAATAAGTCAGGGCAGGTGACTGAGGTGTCAGTGGGGGAGCACTTTGGGGCCAGCAACCATAATTCTATTAGTTTTAAAATAGTGGTGGAAAAGGGTAGACCAGATCTAAAAGTTGAAGTTCTAAATTGGAGAAAGGCCAATTTTGATGGTATTAGGCAAGAACTTTCAAAAGAAGTTCACAGGTAAAGGGACAGCTGGAAAATGGGAAGCTTTCAGAAATGAGGTATCGAGAATCCAAAGACAGTATATTCCTGTTAGGGTGAAAGGAAACGCTCATAGGTGTAGAGAATGCTGGATGACTAAAGAAATTGAGAGTTTGATTAAGAAAAAGGAAGCATATGTCAGGTATGGATCGGATAGATCAAGTGAATCCTTGGAGTATAAAGGCAGTAAGAGTATACTTATGAGAGAAATCAGGAGGGCAAAAAGGGAACATGAGATAGCTTTGGAAAAGAGAGTTAAGGAGAATCCAAAGGGTTTTTACAAATACATTAAGGACAAAAGGGTAACTAGGGAGAGAATAGGATCATCCAAAGATCAGCAAGGTGGCCTTTGTGTAGAGCCACAGGAGATGGTGGAGATGCGAAACGAGTATTTTGCATAAGTATTTACTGTGGAAAAGGATATGGAAGATATGGAATGTAGGGAAATCTTGAAAAATGTCCATATTAGAGGAAGTGGTGGATGTCTTGAAACACATAATAGTGTTTAAATCCAGAGGACCTGATCAAGTGTACCCTAGAACTCCGTGGGAAGCTAGAGAAGTGATTGTTGGGCCTCTTGCTGAGATATTTGTATCATTGATAGTCACAGGTGAGGTGCCAGAAGACTGGAGGTTGGCTAATGTGGTGCCACTATTTAAGAAAATTGGTAAGGACAAGCCAGGGAACCATAGGCCGGTGAGCCTTATGTCAGTGGTGGGCAAGTTGTTGGAGGGAATCCTGAGGGACAGGATGTACATGTATTTGGAAAGGCAAGGACTGATAGTCAACATGGCTTTGTGCATGGGAAATCATGTCTCACGACCTGATCGAGCTTTTTTAAGAAGTAACAAGGTGGATTGATGAGGGCAGAGGAATAGATGTGTTCTATAAGGACTTAAGTAAGGAGTTTGACAAGGTTCCCCATGTTAGCTGTCATGGAATACAGGGAGTACTCGCCATTTGGATACAGAACTGGCTCAAAGGTAGAAGACAGAGGGTGGTGGTGGAGTGTTGTTTTTCAGACTGGAGGCCTGTGACCAGTGGAGTGCCACAAGGATCAGTGCAGGGTCCACTTCTTTTCAACATTTACATAAACTGTTTGAATGTGAACATAGGAAGTATAGGTAGTAAATTTGAAGATTACACCAAAATTGGAGGTGTGGTGGACAGCGAGAAAGATTATCTCAGATTACAATGGGATCTTGATCAGATGGGCCAATGGGCTGAGGAGTGGCAGATGGAGTTTAATCCAGATAAATGCGAGGTGCTGCATTTTGGGAAAGCAAATCTTAGCAGGACTTACACACTTAATGGTAAGGTCCTAAGGAGTGCTGCTGAACAAAATGACCTTGCAATGCAGCTTTATAGCTCCTTGAAAGTGGAGTTGCATATAGCTATGATGGTGATGAAGGCATTTAGTATGCTTTCATTTATTGGTCAGAGTATTGAATATAGGAGTTGGAGGTCATATTGTCCAGGACATTGGTTAGGTGACTTTTGGAACATTGTATGTAATTCTGGTCTCCTTCCTATCGGAAAGATGTTGTGAAACTTGAAAGGGTTCAGAAAAGATTTACAAGGGTGTTGCCAGTGTTGGAGGATTTGAGCTATAAGGAGAGGTTGAATAGGCTAGGGCTGTTTTCCCTGAAGCCTCGGAGGCTGAGGGATGACGTTATAGAGGTTTATAAAATCATGAGGGACATGGATAGGATAAATAGACAAAGTCTTTTCCCTGGGATGGGGGATGCCAGAACTGGAGGGCATGGGTTTAGGGTGAGAGGGGAAAGGTAGAAAAGAGATCTAAGGGACAACGTTTTCACACAGAGGGTGGTGCGAGTATGGAATGAGCTGCCAGAGGAAGTGGTGGAGGAGAGTACAATTGCAACAGTTAAAAGGCATCTAGATGGGTATATGGGTAGGAAGGGTTTGGAGGGACATGGACAGGGTGCTGCAAGTGGGACTATAATCGGTTGGGATATCTGGTCGGCATGAATGAGTTGGACTGAAGGGTCTGTTTTCGTGCTATATATCTCTATGACTCTATGACTGGATTTCACTTTGCAACCTCAAAGCAGCAACAAATGTACCAATCAGCAGAGCTAACTTGACCTTCTCAGTGTTGTTTGGTCAGTTTTACACAATCAGGAAACTATATATTTTGCTAGTTTGACAGTCTGAGACTTAAGTGTGTAAGTATGATACTCGAATATTATGCTCACCAAGAAAAGTACTAATTATATAGAAATCAGTCTGGAAAGTAAGAATTACATTCTTAGTTAATATTAGTAAACCTAGGTCAAGTTGGTGTAACTTGTCATTCATTTACTTGCAACCCATAATAAAACACAGGAGAATCATGTAAATCAAATGGCAAGTCACTAAAAGGTATGTGGATAGGAAGTAGCTTATACAGCATTATATCACATTAAGCTTATTGATTCAGATTTGGTATTAATAGGGGAGTCAACAAAGTTTCACTTAACCTTATCTATCGGGTAAAATCCGATGTATTCTGAGGAGTCGTCATATTGGACTCAAACATTAACTTTGCTTCCCACTCCACAGATGCTGCCAGACGTGCTGAGTTTTTCTAGCACTTCTTAGTCTTTATTTAAAATCTGATGCTAAATCTGTTTTTGCTGCCTTTTTTATAGAAATAATGATTTGCAGTTTATAGTTGAGGTGGTGGTATTAACTCTTCCATTATCAAATGTGGAGAATACAAAAGGTCCACCATTTATTGATCTAATTGTGGAATTAATAAGGATTTCAGTTTTAACTCTACAGAACACAACATTACCAGGTTTGGTGCTTTAAAGTCCTACTCCATATTGCAAGGAATAAAGTCTCACTTGTGGGAGTGACTTTCAATGCTGCAGATGTTGTTCTTTTTGCACTTACTTTATGATTAACAATAAAACTACAAGAAAGTAAGTGTCTTGAGAATCTCCCCTGACGATGGTGACTAATACTCCTGATAAAGCAGTAGGGAAAGGCATTTCACACCAGTCTCACTTAGACCAGTGCTTCCAGACTTTGCCCCAATCTGCATTACAACAGGAAACTAAACAAAGCAAACCTACACCAAAATTCTCCCAATAACTATTGCCCAAAGATCTCAGCATCTCAAATAAAGTTGTACTTTAACACATTGGAGATCAAACTCATCACAGAAGTTAAAGATTTTTAAGAAGTTCACAGAATCCCCCAATTTATCTCAGTTCTTTAGACTCAAGTTGACTGAAAGCATGGACCAAGTTTCTGTACTTAACAAGAATTGCTATTTATTGCAAATAAGTAGATTCCAACTTCAGATAAACAATTATGAACTGTCAACATATAACTCCAACAGTTAAACTAACCCGCTTATAAACTCCCCTCTTGACGCACACAGACCTGCACAAAGTAAAAAGAAATGGGTGTTACGGACAGAGGAAAGGCTGAATAGGTAGCACATAAAGAGACAGTTAAAATAAAGAGTGTTACGAGCAGAGGAAAGATTGAGAAGGCAGTTCAGTGGTCATTGTCCACTGGGTTCACTAAAGTGATGATCAGAATGTTGCATCTGACCCTTCCTTTTCCAGGAACCTACACTTGTTTTTACAGACACAGGGTGACTGGTTCACACCGATAACGCTCTCTGACTTATTAATAGCCACAGCTTCTTTCTCTCATGAGGTCTGATGGCTTCTATCCCAAACATTCACACCCCAAACTGTTTAACTACTTGGCAGCAAATCATATAATCGTTGGCAGGCAGACAGGCATGAGGCCTTTGTCATTGGCAACTCGTCACAAATCAACTACATGCCGCCAGCCAAAGCTCAACTCATACACAGCCCCCTGGTTCCAGTTATCTGTAACTAGCCTTTCCCCTCAGCTTGAACAAAGGAAAGTATAAGCAGCATTTATGTTTAGTGTCAGGCAACTCGCTGTTACAAAATGCAGCAATCGTTCAACAATCAAATCAGTTTATTTCCCAGTGCAGTTCACAATTCAAAAATACAGAAAAATGTATAGAATCTTTACACTCTTCCCTCACTGACCTCAGCTCCACCCTTCATCCACTCCTACCATTAGCAGTCCACTCCTGCCCCCTTCACTTCACACTCTCTGCTTCTCCTCCCCCCGACTCATACACTCCAATCCTGCTTCCCTTCCCTCACTTCAAATCCCATCCCCTTGATCTCTCACTTCTCCCCACCAGCTCTCTTCAACCCTCCACATACTTCACCATCTCTTCCTTGAAGGGCCTGATTTGGAGGTCACATCTTTGAAGGAGACAGGGCAATGGGATCAGGGTCAAGGCTGGAAGACTCCTCTGAGTAAGTGGTCAGCTCTGGAGGACCATGGAATGGAGCCAGCAGATCATAGGCAGCTCCTGCAGATTGCATCGCCTTTCAACTCTGCCCCCTCCTCAGCGTATTCCCTTAACCGCACCCTCTGTTCCTTCAGCACTGGTCATCCCATCCCAGGGCATATGCAGTGAGAATAAGGACCTTGCAGTGTACATGAATATCTTGACCAAACACAGTGGTCACAGGACCACAGATGTACATTGTGTACATTGACCTTGCAAGCGTGCAGTGTGCATAAAGGCCCAGTGCATGCCCAGGGCACAGAACTGAACCATACATTCCAATACTATTAAACACTATCCCCCCTCTCACATAATCGCCATCAAATTACACACCAAGGTGAGATGAGAAATTAAGAAATTTGCAAAGCCGATTGTAAGCAAGTCAAAGCAGAAGAGGGAGTCATCACAGAAGAAAAAACATGATATGAAACAAACAGAAGAAAAAGGTGCAATTGAATACACCTAAAGGAAACTACATAGATCAAGTACTGACAGTAAAAGGTATTTTCCCAGATCCTGGCAAAGTGAGAGCTATAACAGATACCACAAGCAACAGATGTGAAAACTGTGCAACAATGTGAATTCATGAGTGAACAACATATTCATGAACTATTATCACATTTCTTGTCTGATGTGTCAGTGTGAACCTTGATGCACATGCACTTTGGATTTGCAGTGGCACTTGGGCACAAAATAAGATGCAATTCTCACTTAAATCTCTCAAAAAAAAAGCGACAACAGCTGGACATAGTCTAAAGGTCATCAACTCAGTGACGCAATGTTAAATATAAATGTCTTGCTTTGAGCAAGCACTTATTATTGAAACGATAGCTCCAGAGAAGAAACTTCATTCCAGGAACCAGAGGAAAGCAGACAAACATAACTTTCAGGCATGTAATTACAAGATATGAAATGGATCTGCAGAGACTGATAAAAGTAGGACTGAATAAAATTTAGTTTTGTTCATGGTTAACTTTTACTTGTTGACCATGTATATGTCAGAGACACATGATGCTACAGCACAGGAAGCATGTCACAGTGAATTCAGCTATGTTGAGTGCCGAGAGAGAAAGACAAGGCTGGATTGTCCTTACTCTTATGCCAGGAGTATAATAGGTAAGACTAATGAGTTAATAGATTGACACATGGAAGAATGATACTGTCGCCATCACAGAAACATGGTTGAGGGAAGGGATAGACTAACAACTTACGATTCCAGGGTATCACCGTGGGCGGCACGGTGCACAGTGGTTAGCACTGCTGCCTCGCAGCGCCAGAGACCCGGGTTCAATTCCCGCCTCAGGCGACTTTGCGCTTCGGCGGGTCGGTGTGGACTTGTTAGGCCGAAGGGCCTGTTTCCACACTGTAAAGTAATCTAATCTAATCTAATCTAATCTTTAGGTGAGACAGAAGAGGGTGTAAGAGGAGTGGTGGTATAGCACTATTAATCAAGGAGCCAATTACTGCACTAAGGAGACGTGATATTTTGGAAGGGTCCTCAAATGAAGCTTTGTGGGTAGAATGTAGGAATGTTAAGGGGGCAGTAATTTTTCTGAGAGTGAATTATAGGCCCCAAAGAGTCCGTGGGAAATGGAGGAACAAATATGTAGATATTTCAGAGGTGTTTAAGAGAATTAATTGAGTAATTATACTAGGGGATTTCAATTTTGCCAAAATAAATTGGGATAGTCACAGTGTTAAGGATTTAAAAGGATGGATCCAGGGGAGTTTTTTTTGTATCAATATGTAACAGGCCCAACAAGGGTCAGCACAGTGCTGGAATTGATTCTGTGGAAAGAAGCCAGACAAATGTTGGGTGAGGGTGAGGTTAAGAGTTATTCAGTTGCAGCCCTAGAGGAAACATAGAAGGTGCAGGAGAGTACTTGGGGAAAGAATTAGAAGAGCAAAACGGGTTAGACAGAATGCTATGATATTTTCAAAATATATGAAAGGCAAGAGGCGAACCAGGTCACAGGGAGGGCCCATTAGCGATCGAAGGGGCAACCTCCCTCTGAAACCGCAGGATATTGGAAGGGTGGTAAACAAATATTTTGCTCTGGTCTTCAGACTGATAAAGGTGAATAAAGGTACAGATTTTAGGAAAAGGGACTGACAAACTTGCACAGTTTGACATAGGAAATTGGGAGGTATTGGAGGGTCTGTGGAGCTTCCCTGGACCAGATGGATTGTAACCTAGGCTGCTGTGGGAGGCAAAGCAGGAGCTCTGACACTTTTTTAATTTCTTTCTGACCACTGGGGAAGTTCCAGAGGACTGGAGAATGACGAACATCATTTTTCTTTTCATGAAGGCTGATAGAGATGAACCAGGAAATTGCAGACCAGTGTGTCCCTCATCAGAGGTAGGGAAACTATTGGACAAAATTCTGAAGGAGTGAATGAATACCTACTTGGAAAATGCAGGGTTAATCAGGGATAGTCAGCACAGCTTAGAAAATGCAGGGTTAATCAGGGATAGTCAGCACAGCTTTGTCAGAGTGAGGTCAAGCCATACAAATTGGTTGGAAATATTTGAAGATGTGATTGTGTGTGGATGAGGGAAGTTCAATTGATGTAGTTTATATGGATTTTAGCAAAGATTTTGACAAGGTCCCACCTAGGAGATTGGTTGAGAAGGTTAAAGCACATTGAATTGAGGGTAATTTGGCAAGATGGATCAGAAACTGGCTTAATCATAGGTCACAAAGGGTAGTGGTAGAAGGTTGTTTGAGTGACTACAGACCAGTGTCCAGTGGTGTACAAGGAATGGTACTGGAACCATTGTTGTTTGTTATATACAAAATGACAAATGTGTAAATAAATTGTAATAGAGTGGCTAATAGGGAAGATGGTTGTAGGTTACAGGAAGATTTAGATGGGTTGGTCAGATGGGCAGACCAGTAGCAGATCTTATTTTACACTGAAAAGTGCAATGATGCATTTTGGAAGAAGAAACAGGATGAGGGAGTACTTAATGAATGGCAGAACACTAAGTAGTTTAGAGTAACAGAGCGATCTTGGGATAATTATTCACTGATTTCCCAAAGTCGGCAGAGCTCATGGATAGGATAGTTAAAGTGGCATATGGGATATTTGCTTTCAGTTATGGCATTGATTATCAGGTAATGTTGGAGCTGTACAAAGCATTGGTTATGCCACAACTGAAGCACTGTACATAGTTCTGGTCACCTCACAACAGGAAGGATATGATAGCACTAGAGAGGATACACAGGAGGTTCAGCAGGATGTTGCCTGGGATGGAGAAACTGAGCAATAAAAGAGAGATTAGGATTGTCTTCTTTACATCAGAGAAGACTGAGGGGGTACCAGGGGTTAAGATCTATAAGATGAGGGGTATGGACAGGGTTGTTACAGAGCAGCTTTTCCCCCTTGGTTGAGAGGTCAATCAAGAGAGGTCATAGACGAATTATATAATCCCACCAATCCACACCAACACAGATCCACTTAACCTACCCTATCCCTGAAACTCTGCATTATCCATGGCTAATCCACCTAACATACACATCCCTGGACACTTATGGGCAATCTAGCCTAGGCAATCCACCTAACTTGGACAGGACAGTGGGAGGAAATCCACACAGACATGAGGAGAATGTGTAAATTCCACACAGAGGGTGGAATCTATTCTGGGTCCCTTGTGCTGTGAGGCAGCAGTGCCAACCACTGATCCACCATGCTGCCCACGGTGCTTTAGGATAAGGGGCAGAAGATGCAGAGATTTGGGAAAATCAGGTAATCTGGAATGCATTACACCTTTAAAAAAATTTGGATGAGCACTTCAAATATCATAAACCCAAGGATTTGGACATGTGCAGGAAATTGGGATTAGTGTACCTTTAGTAGTACTTATTGTCAGTGCAGACCTAATCGGCTGAAGGGCTTTTTCTGTGCTGTATGATGCGTCATTTGTAACTGTAAATGATTGTGAATACCAGTACTTTTTCACTGTTCTATGAAAGAGGACATTGAGAAATGCATGCGTACATAGTTGTATTAGCAGGCTTACGATAGTCATATGAATCTTACTTCTGCTGAAGTTACTTTCACTTAAGTTTTTGGCAGCCATTTAAGACCATTATTTAAGCCAAGTGGAATTAAGAAACTTAGATTCACAGAACCCTACAGTGCAGGAGCAGGCCATTTGGCTCATCAAGTCCACACCAACTCTCCAAAACGCATTCCACCCAGACTCACCCCTCTACGCTATCCTTGTAACCCTACATTTCCCATGGCTAATCCACAGCATGCATATCCTTGGACACTATAGGTAATTTTCCATAGCCAATTCACCTAACCTGCACGTTTGAACAGTGGGAGGAAACCAGAGCATCCAGAAAAAATCCATACAAACGAGAGAGAATGGGCCAACAACATACTCTCAGTAACCAGAGGGTGAAATTGAACTCAGGTCCCTGGCACTGTAAGATAGCAGTGCTAACCACTAAGCTACCATGCTGCCCCTAATCACTGAACCCTGAGTCAGGAATGAAATAAGGAAAGAAGCAAGAAAGTGAGACAGAGAAATGGAACAGAGCTGATAATGTGTTGCTGGAAAAGCGCATGTCAGGCAGCATCCAAGGAGCAGGAGAATCGACGTTTCGGGCATGAGCCCTTCTTCAGGAATGAGGAAAGTGTGTCCAGCAGGCTAAGATAAAAGGTAGGGAGGAGGGACTTGGGGGAGGGGCGTTGGAAATGCGATAGGTGGA
>NC_057713.1:83812519-83818507 GCF_004010195.1 Chiloscyllium plagiosum | reverse complement strand
ACATCATTTACTGCATCCGCTGCACCCGATGTGGCCTCCTCTATATTGGGGAGACAGGCCGCCTACTTGCGGGACGTTTCAGAACACCTCTGGGACACCCGGACCAACCAACCCAACCACCCCGTGGCTCAACACTTCAACTCCCCCTCCTACTCCACCAAGAACATGCAGGTCCTTGAACTCCTCCATCGCCAGACCATAGCAACATGACGGCTGGAGGAAGAGCGCCTCATCTTCGGCCTAGGAACCCTCCAACCACAAGGGATGAACTCAGATTTCTCCTGTTTCATTTCCCCTCCCCCCACCTTGTCTCAGTCAAATCCCTCGAACTCAGCACCACCTCCTAACCTGCAATTTTCTTCCTGACCTCTCCGACCCCATCCCCACTCCGGCCTATCATTCTCACCTTGACCTCCTTCCACCTATCGCATTTCCAACGCCCCTCCCCCAAGTCCCTCCTCCCTACCTTTTATCTAAGCCTGCTGGACACACTTTCCTCATTCCTGAAGAAGGGCTTATGCCTGAAACGTCGATTCTCCTGCTCCTTGGATGCTGCCTGACCTGCTGCACTTTTCCAGCAAAAAATTATCAGCTCTGATCTTCAGCATCTGCAGTCCTCACTTTCTCCTCAGAGAAATGGAACAGACAAACAGGAAAGACAAATGGAACCGCACAAATAGACAAAATAACTTTTCCCAAATCTCCTTTTAGAACATGAAATCCATTATTTTAAAGTCTTTGGGTCATTCTTTGTTGTTTAGCTCACAGCAATAAATTCAAACTATAATCATCAAAAACATGAGTGAACAGTTAGAAAATTGAGAAACTGCAAGGACCTATGAATACTGCTGGTTGGTATTTTCAAAGGGACCACTGCCAATATAAGTTTTGAAAATTTAATTTTGAACTTAATGTAGAGAGCATGTGTTCCTACGTTAACAGCATGATATTATTTCCAGCCTAGGCTGTTGCAGTGTTCCAGCGAAACTCAATGCAAATTTACAGTTGAGGATCCATCAAGGATTTTAACAACTTCAGAACATGAACAATGTCTTCCAAACCCACATCTTGTCTGTCTTGTTGGCTTTACTCTCAGCAGGGTTGACCTGTTTTCTCAAAATTTGAAAGTCAAGTGTTTTAAAACAAAATAATAACTATTTCTTCACAGACGTTGTCAGTCCCTTCCAGTTTTTGTTTTTATGTTAGATTTCCAGCATTCTGCAGTATTTTGTTTTGAGATAATTTTGATAGACAAGTAGGAGGCTGGAAGAACACAGCAAACCAGGCAGCATCAGAAGGTGGAGAAGTCAACGTTCGGGCATAACCCTTCCTTAGGGCTAGGGGTGGGTGTAAGGGGAGCTGTGGAGAAAGTGGGTTGTGGGGAGGATTTTGGATGGGGAGAGGGGAAGAGTGGTGAGGTAGGGATAGGTGAATACAGGTAGAGACTTTTGAGATGTTGATTGCGAGGTAAGTATTTGCCACAGTTGAAACTTTATTGCTGGAACAGCACAGCAGGTCAGGCAGCATCCAGGGAACAGGAGATTCGACGTTTCGGGCACAGGCCCTTCTTCAGGCCTGTGCCCGAAACGTCGAATCTCCTGTTCCCTGGATGCTGCCTGACCTGCTGTGCTGTTCCAGCAATAAAGTTTCAACTTTGATCTCCAGCATCTGCAGACCTCACTTTCTCCTCGAAGTATTTGCCACACCACTGGTGATTATGCTCATCTTCAACAAGTGCCATGAGATCTTTTTATATCCACCCAAGGAAGCAAACAGGGCCTCAGTTTAATATAGCATCCACATGCCACTTCTAACAA
This sequence comes from Chiloscyllium plagiosum, assembly GCF_004010195.1. Lineage (NCBI taxonomy): Eukaryota > Metazoa > Chordata > Chondrichthyes > Orectolobiformes > Hemiscylliidae > Chiloscyllium > Chiloscyllium plagiosum. Next base: position 83,816,690 of record NC_057713.1, on the reverse strand, counting down.
TGAAGCATTCCTTCAGTGCTACCCAAGATTCTTTGAGTTAAATTGGGTCTTTAACTCAAAACGTTGAACCAAAGTTCATCCAATTGAACCAAAAATAACAGATTCATTCTGTGGATAACAATTTAATGTTAAGGAATTGCTTTAATACTCATTCTTAGATTCTAATTGTTTCGTAAAGTAGATCAAATTAATATTAGCATTTACCAAAAGGGTCACGGAATATGCTTTTTAATGCAGCTTATCTGCACTACTGCAAGGATGGCAAACAGCTAAAAATAGCACTGGCAAAACAACTTACTAAGAACAAGGGAAAATAAGTATCAAAATGTCGTCGCTACAGAGGGATAGCAACAGAACAAAAAACAAGGCATATAGACGGAATGGTAAGGAAAATGGTAAAGATCACAAGTATGTAATTCACAACAGACAAGTTAGTGAATTGGCATATTTATTTTAACAATACAGGTTAAAAATAATCTATTCCCATCTCTCAACAATGTGCATGAGAATAAGGAATAGCAGCAGTCCATATGACCCCCTTGACTCTGCTTTGCTGCTCAATATGATCATCACTGATCTTCTCAACTCCACTTTCCAGCCTGTTCCACATAATCCATCAATTCCATGAGACGCCAAAAATCTTTCTCAATCTTGTGAAAATAAAACAATAGAACATCCATCTTTGGGTTAAGGAATTCCAAAGATTCACAACCTTTGGAATAAAGAACATTCTCATCTAAATGATTACTTCCATATCTCAAAACTATATCTCCATCCAAGGAAATGATCTCTCGGATCTTTCAAACCCCTTCAAAATCTTGCATATTTCAATTTTTCTAAATTCTGCAGTCTAAGACAAAATTACTCAGACCCTCAATATATGACAACCCTCTCACCTCAGGAACCAACCCAGTAAACCTTTGCTGAGGACTGAAACTAACTGGCCTAATTAACACAAATGAGGTCTGCAGAATTCCAGATAGGTTTGGATTCACAAGAGTAACACCAAACTAAAATTTGATATCTCAAAGACAATGCTTGTAGAAATGTCATTATGTAAGGTTATTTCCTTCACCCAAGAGGAGTTCTAATTGCTCAGCAGAAACAATTTGCAAATGATAAAGTAGTAATATTCAAAATCTGCTTGCACGAGAGTTGTCACTTAAACCAGTGATCACAAATTATGATTATATGTTAAGCTAAATAAACTTAGCTGATATTTAAACAGAACATTCCTGTAGTATTCATCTTTGTTTAAAGTTATAAAATTACTCAACATTGAAAGAAACTTGATTCTCGTGGCTTTTACATTTATTCCATATCTTTACAGCTTGCTAAATCATGAAAGTAGAGTTTTTACACATTGGAGTCATGTTTAAAACATTAGTACTGACCCTGTACATCTCACACTTTCAATAAACACGATTGGTTATGACCAGTGACTATTTAAATTCTATGTACCAAACACAAGTAAATAGGTGAAATGATACAAACTCTTTTGCACTATTAATATACAGTTGTAAACAAGGTCTTTCAGGAATATTGACACCAATGCAGTTTACCACACAGCACTTCACAAATGACTTTTTCTTTTGCTTTTAAATAATTCATTTGTTTCATAAATATAGATCCAGATTATTGCAGCACATAATTCAATACCTGATTGGTTAAAAAAAAGTACATCAATACATGTTTTTAAAGGAAACAGCAGCAGACAGAACACAGGACTGCACCATTTGAGGACTGAGTAAGCAAACACCAGTTAACCCAGACTTAGAGGAAATTAAGGGACAAGCAGGCATCTGTCCATTACTACTGTAATCCATACTCTACAAGCCAAGGCTTGAGAAAACTGTATTAGTATCTATTTGAACTCAAGCAGATTGCAGTCAATCTTGTAATACACATACGGATAGTATTCCTGTTGACTTAGACCTGGTATGTCCATGGCAGCCTGCAAAAGGAGTTGAAGACTAATTAGCATCTGCATTATTTTGTAAATTTTAAGTTTTTAAATTTAAATGATCTGCTCAATTTCAGACAATGTCACAGGCACCAGAATATATAAATCTTTCAATCTGCAGTTTACATAAGATAAACATTAGACAGTCACCACATATTTTGAGTACTTTATTCAAGTTTCAATCAGCTACATGCAATACTGCTCCAAAGGCAGTGTAAAATAAATACCATCTTAATCAAACAAAGTAATTCTCATGTCAATGATTGCAATCTCTACTACACAACAAATGTTCATACTTCAAGCAACTTGCAGGAGGAGAGATTTTATACAAGAGATGCAAGGAAGTGTTGCACCATTGAATTGTTGCTCTGATTGTAACATAGCAGTTCTTCAAGAGATGCGGAAACCATCTCTAAATATTTTTGCCCTGAAAGGTACTGGTGGGTGACTAGTAGCTCGGAGAGAGTTTAACAGGAGCACGTCTGAGTTTTTGAAGGGAATTTCCAAAGAAATTTGCAAAACTTAAATCACAACTGCATTACCTTATGCTAATTTTCAAAAAGACATGTCTAAATTTGGGAGATGGGGACAGAAAGAGTCTGGGGAGGTGGGTAGAAGAGTCTGTTAACTGTAACAGCCTGTTAAGGTTTATAATATCAAGCTCAGATTATCATGGTGCAGGGCCTTTTTTCTGATGTAAAAAAGCTGCAAAACTATTGTGCAGTCAAATATTTTAAAATAAAACTATTGACTGACTTGTGGGTGGCCTTGTCTCTCCGCTGTAATCATTGGCCTACATTCAGAAGATAGAATTCCTATAGTGCAGAAGCAGGCCATTCAGCCCATCAAGTCCACATCACCCCTCCAAAGAGCATCCCACACAGACTCACCTCTGCCCCCTATCACCATAACCCTGCATTTTCCATGGCTAATCCATCTAACCTACATATCTTTACACTGTGGGAGGAAAGCCAAGATGATAGCAGGAGAATGTCTGTGTTTAGTTTGCACAGTCACCCGAGGCTGGAATTGAACCCAGGTCTCCGGCACAGTGAAGGGGCAGTGCTAACCACTGAGCCATCATGTCACTTAGATAGGAGAAATACAAACATGGGATTACAGAATCATCTTAAGGATGTCCAGGTCACACTAGCATGTTAGCATACAAACTCTTAGTTTGGCTTCATTTAGAATGTTTTGCTTTTTCATCCTCTTACACAGTGGGTAAAAAGTTCAGAAGGGGCCTCTAAATTTAACCAGTTTGAAAGGCCTTAATTATTTAAATAGGCTTAGAAACGGATTTTAATTCTCGAACAGCATGGCCTTTAGAGAGTTAAGATTTTAAAAGTAATGAAGGCCAAGCCAATGTAGTGCTAAGGCACATTTATATAAAGTATAGCATCAAAGAGTTAGGTGAAACATCAGGAGATATTTTCTTCTCACAGTGGGTCATCAACTTAGAACATAGAACAGTACAGCACAGAACAGGTTTCAGTCCATGATGTTGTGCCGACCATTGATCCTCATGTGAGGTAAACCTAATGTACGAACTCTCAAATTTCTGTGACCATATGCATGTTCAGCAGTCGCTTAAATATCCCCAATGACCTCGCTTCCACAACTGATGCTGGCAACGTATTCCATGCTCTCTCAACTCTCTGCGTAAAGAACCCGCCTCGGACATCCCCTCTATACTTTCCGCCAAACAGCTTAAAACTATGACCCCACGTGTTAACAATTTCTGCCCTGGGAAAAAGTTTCTGGCTATCAACTCTATCTATGCCTCTCATTATCTTGTATAACTCAATTAGATTCCAATGAAAAATGTCCGAGCTCAGTCAACCTCTCTTTGTAAGATAAGCCCTCCATTCCAGGTAGCATCCTGGTAAACCTCCTCTGAACCCTCTCCAAAGCATCCAAATCTTTCCTATGATAGGGCAACCAGAACTGGACACAGTATTCCAAGTGCGGTCTAACCAAAGTCTTATAGAGCTGCAACAAGATCTCACGGCTCTTAAACTCAATCCCCCTGTTAATGAAAGCCAAAACACCGTATGCTTTCTTAACAACCCTGTCCACCTGGGTGGCAATTTTAAGGGATCTATGTATCTGCACACCAAGATCCCGCTGTTCCTCTACACTGCCAAGAATCCCGTCTTTAATCCTATACTCAACTTTCAAGTTCGACCTTCCAAAATGCATCACCTC
>NC_057713.1:83776027-83812055 GCF_004010195.1 Chiloscyllium plagiosum | reverse complement strand
GAAGCAATCACATTTCTCACTTCCCAAAGCAGCCGAGGACAAATCTGGTCTGGCCCTGGTGACTTGTCAATCTTAATGTTTGTCAAAATTTTCAACACATCAGCTTCCTCAATCTCTATCCGTTCCAGCATGCTTACCTGCTCCTCAATGGTTTCATTCACTACAAGGTCCTTTTCTTTAGTAAATACAGAAGCAAAAAACTCATTTAGGGCTTCCCCTACCTCCTCAGACTCTATACACAAGTTCCCTATGCTATCCCTGATCGGCCCTACTCTTTCTTTGATCATTCTCTTATTCCTCACATACGTGTAAAATGCCTTTGGATTCTCCCTAATTCTTCCTGCCAAGCCTTTTTCGTGCCCTCTCCTGGCTCTCCTCAGACCATTTTTGAGATCCTTCCTCGCCTGCCTGTAATCCTCTAGTGCTGAGCAAGACCCTCGCTTCCTCCACCTTACATAAGCTGCCTTCTTTCTTTTGACGAGAAGCTCCTCCACTCTCGTCATCCAAGGTTCCTTTATCTTACCCCTCCTTGCCTGTCTCAGAGGAAGGCATTTGTGCATCACTCACAACAACTGTTCCTTGAACAGTCTCCACATGTCTATAGTGTCCTTTCCATGGAATAATTGCTCCCAGTCCATGCTACCCAACGCACGTCTGATAGTATCATAGTTTCCTTTTCCCCAATTAAATATCCTCCCATTGTGCCTGCTTCTCTCCTTCTCCATAGCTACGTAGAATGTGAGGCAGTTGTGGTCACTATCCCCAAAATGCTCTCCCACTGCAAGATCCGACACCTTCCCTGGCTTATTACCGAGCACCAAATCCAAAATGGCCTCTCCCCTCGTCGGCCTGTCAACGTACTGAGTTAGGAAACCTTCCTGAACACACCTTACAAAAACAGCTCCTTCCAAACCACATGCTCGAAGGAGGCTCCAATCAATATAAAGTCACCCACTACATCAACCCTACTACATTAACACTTTTCCAAAATCTGCCGACCTATGCTTTCTTCAATCTCCCTGCTGCTATTGGGGGGCCTGTAGTAAACCCCTAATGAGGTGACTGCTCCCTTACTGTTCCTAATTTCCACCCATACTGACTCAGTAGGCAGACCCTCCTCGACAATGGTAACTTCTGTAGCTGTGATACCCTCTCTGATTAGCAGTGCTACACCCCCTCCTCTTTCTCCCTCCTCCCTATTCTTTTTAAATGTTCTAAACCCTGGAACATCCAGCAACCATTCCTGCCCCTGAGAAACCCATGTCTCTATTATGGCCACAACATCATAGCACCAGGTACTGATCCATGCTCTAAGCTCATCACTTTTATCCCTGATCCTCCTTGCATTAAAGCAAACACACTTTAACCGATCCCTTGGTTCTTTCCCAGGAAATTTCTTCCCACTGGCTGCGCTACCTCTTGCTATTGCCTCAGCTCCATCAACTCTCACCTCCAGTATATAGCTCAGGTTCCCACACCCCTGCCATACTAGTTTAAACCCTCCTGAACAACTCAAGCAAACCTTCCACCCAGGACATTGGTCCCTTTCAAGTTCAGGTGCAATCCGTCCTTCATGTACAGGTCCCACCTTCCCCAGAAGGCATCCCAGTTATCTACATATCTGAAGCCCTCCCTCCTACACCAGCTGCGCAGCCACGTGTTAAACTATGCTCACTCCCTGTTCCTCGCCTCGCTATCTCGTGGCACCCGTAGTAAACCCAAGAACACTACTCTGTTCACCCTGCTCTGCAGCTTCCACCCTAACTCCCCGAAATCACTTGTTATATCCTCAATCCTTTTCCTCGCTATATCATTGGTGCCAATATGTAACACGATTTCTGGCTGTTCGCCCTCCCCTTTCAGAATCTTACACACCCGATCGGAGACGTCCCGGACCCTGGCACCAGGGAGGCAACAAACCTTCCGGGAATCCCGATCCTGACCACAAAATCTCCTGTCAATTTTCCTAACAATCGAGTCTCCTACCACTAGCGCTTTTCTGTTCTGCCCCCTTCCCTTCTGGGCCAGTGTCAGGCTCAGTGCCAGAGAACTGACCACTATGGCTTTCCTCTGGTAGGTCATCCTCCACCAGCAGTATCCAAAACGATATACTTATTGCTGAGGGGAATGTCCACAGGGGATCCCTGCACTGTCTGTCTCCTTTCCTTCCCCTGACTGTAACCCATCTATCCTTATCCTGAGCCTCAGGAATGACCAACTGCCGGTAACTCCTCTCAATTACCCCCTCAGCCTCCCGAATGATCCGCTTGAAGGATAAGTCTCTAGCAATAATGAAGTATCAATGAAATCAGCACAGCACAAGGATCAAACTACAGACATTCCCAGTCTATATACTCATTATGCATCTGGGTGAAGATGTGTAGTTAGAAAATCTAAGTTTGCTGCTTCATTGGTAGCACCAACTAATACATCAACCACAAATAATACAAATGTCATGCATATACTTACATCAATGATGGCAGCTGCACTGCTGTCCAAGTGTTTGTATAGATCATTGAGAATCTCTCGAAGCTTCTTCATCATCTTTTTGTTGGGTTGTAAAAGCATTGCTTGAAAATTAACCGGCAAACCATATCTGGATACAAGAGGCAAGATAAAAAAAAGTTACAAAAATATTTGCAATATTTCTTAGACATTAAGGGAAAAATGCTGTGCGATGCACATGGAGATGTGTTACTTGTACATTAAACTAAATATTAATCAACCCTTTATATGAAGTTTCAAATTGTTCACAATATTTTAAAAATTGCAAAACTGAAGCAAACCTAAAAGGTGTACATTGAACAGAGCTCAATTTCTCCCAAAGAATTACATTCTCCGTTGTAAAATGCCTATGCAATAAGGAGATTCCTATATAAAGTGCATATACTTGAAATGCTTTTACAACTGCACATACATTGTCATATTGTTAACTTCCCATGTCCTAATTTTGTCAGTACTTGTAAAAGACTTAACTACACACTTTTTTTTCGACTTGAGTATGATGCAGCTCATCTCTGTGCATTGCCCCAAGTCTGAGCTGCTTGCTGTTCTGTAATTAAATTAACTATTTACAGGTTGTTACTGTAAATGTTTATAGTATCAAGTTCAGATACTTGGTGTTTCAAAATCAAGACTTCCGTAACATTGTTTAAGTATATTGATAAATAAATGATTGGCTATGAATTGGTAAGGAAGTACACTTGAGAATCAGACCAGACCATAAAGCTATTTCACCCTGTTTGCAATGCTGACATTTCCCTAAATTTTTCATCTTACCAATAAACTGTCAGCTGTCATTGGAGCTTCTGCCTGTCTGTCGTATATATCAAATTATACCACACATGAAAATTTTGCTTTTTTTCTGCATGCACATCCTTTCAGTACAGGACTCAATTTTTTTTTTGAAATAGTGAAATAAAGTAGTTTATTGTACAGGTCTTTTCACATTACGTGAAACTCCAAAGATCGACATTTTTCCTCATCCGCAGAATAGCATTTACATTCCACAAGTAGTTTCTCACTGTTTGATGATACGCGTGGCTTCCACAGCCAAAAAGGTGTGTATTCCTGCTCTTTTCCAAAATTTGAAAACTTCAGATCATGTCTCAGATCAGTCTACATCAGAGTTGATTAAAAGACTGAGGGGTGCAGATAGCTGATCCGAGACAGAAAGCCAACACTGAATCATAAAATTGTCTCCTCCCCTGCTGTACCCATTCAGTCCACTGAGTCGATGCAAGCTCTCTGCAAAAGAAAATTCCTTTCACCATACATCCTGCAAAGTCTCTCTTCAGGTGCTTTCGAAAACATCTCAAGCAGTGCATTCCACTTCTTTACAAGACCACTAAGTTAACTGACATTTAACTGCAGTCAGACTTTAAAAAAATATATGTATTAATTTAAAAGGTAGTGACTTGAAATACTTATTTTTTAAAAATTCTCAGGACTTAAGACCATGCTTTTGCTGAGGTCTGACGGCTTTTTTATCCTCCTCTCTTCTGCACTCTTAACATTGTCATGAAAACAATGTGCTCAAGCAAAGTCAATTATGAATGAGTATTTGGAAGGTGTTTGAGCAGTCTAAGATTCTTTAGACCTAGTTTTTGTGGTAACCACTTTTCACAATCAGAAACTAGATAAAAATACATTTAGTTTAGTAAAATCAGTCACATTAAAAACTATCCTTTTATGAGAATAATCTTGTACATGTGTCTCTGCATGGATTGAAATATTATAATTGGACCTTGATAACCCTCAAACTCTAAGCTGTTACACTTTTTTTTAAAATATATAAGTTATACGTGTTCATTCAAAATGGAGGCCACTGTTAAGGTAAACGTGAAGCTTCGTTTCTGTTTGCAAACAAATGTTTGGAGTATACTGTAGCTAGAATACTTCAGCCCTAAAATAACAACTTCATACTTACTGAGGCTTTACATTAAATCAATGTTGCTTTCCTATACAGATATTTTCATCCTCAATCTAAACAAATATAATATCCCAGGAGTTCCTTAGCAATCATGAATCGCACTGAAGCACCTTTTGACTGATTGAAAATGATGGGTTTCTATCTTAGAACTGAACCTGAAAGGCTTCATTCCACTAAAAGTACACTGTGAATCAATTACTTATCATGGAGTACAAAACAAAGTCACTTGTACTTTGTCCATATGCAAATCTAAGTGCCCTTTTATGAGCATAAATGAATGCTCATCTACAATTCATTGTGACCATTATAGCCAAGAACAGATTTCAGTAAGTAGCTTGATGAAATCATAACAACTTAGGAGGGAATTTACACTGAGATAAAGATAAAACTGTGGACTATCTAATGAACTAACCCAAAAAAGATCAAAAGTCAACCCGAGTCAAAGTTGAAGAGGTAGAAATTTGCTATGTAATTTTCTTTTCAAACTTTAAGCTATTACAAGCATTTACCCAGAAAATTATAACCCAGAAAGTTATCATGATTTTTCAACCCAAATAATGCAGATTTCTGTCAACTTGTAATTACATGCCTGAATGACCCCTGTCGTCTCACTGCTTTAATGGAATAAACTTTGGTAAAGTGATCAAAAACCAATGATGCTGATTGCCCATTACAGATTGTACTCGATTGAGAGGCCTGGATAACTTAATTTGGAAGAAGCTAATCGCTCAGGAATTGCAGTAAACACACTGTCATGTCCACCAGATATGGAATAACTCAAGTGTATTTTCAAAACTATAACTATTCCTTGTTTATCTTGAAAATGGACTTTGTTGGACTAAAAAGGTTCCTACAGATTACATGATTTGCAAATAACAATAGCTGTAGCAACATCCAGCAGTATAAGGACAAAGCTAACCAGCATCCTTGTGGAATTTCATATCCACTATTGTGTTCTCATTGCAAAACACAGGGGAACAAAAAGCACAGACCTTTAGTCTTTCATAACAAATATACTCAATCAATACTCATTACGGCTACAGAGACGCTAATAGCCCCACCTATCTCCAAAAATAAGAAGAGCAGAGACTTGCCTTGTTTACCTAACTGACTTATCCATGGAAAACAGTCCATGACCAAAAACATCTCTGATCTTTGAAGAGTTTGAATTTTGTATACTTCAGAAACCGTTATGTGCTTCCAACATTCAGCCTTTTTGCAATATCAACAGCAGAAAGCTGTCAGCCTGGAGTCCTGCTAAGTCTGCCTCAAGTCCAAGTCTCAAACTTTTCCAGATCACTCAAAGCCAACTCCCTTCATACTAACATCCTGCTGTAACATGGTCGACTTTAAGGAGTTCTGCAAAATTTGGACAGATCTGAATTCCACAGAGAAGGAACCCTTCATTGGAACTTGATTCATGTGACTTCAGTTCTTCACCATTAATTTTTAATTTATTCCTAGTCATAAAATTCTTTGGTTTTCTAGTTTCTCTCTAGAGTTTGAGTGTGAAATTGTACAGGCCACCAATGACTTGTACATGAATAAAAAATATTTTGGGTTCCAGTTAAAAAGTTTGTTGCAATTTATTTTCAAATAGGCTTCACAAATTGGATTCGGAAACACTACACGTGTTCAAAATTAAACTAATCTGATAACAAAAAGACAGGGTAGAAAATAAGAAGGACTTCAGTCTGCTTCTCTCCCATGTCTCCAATATTATAAAGAAGTGCCAATGTTTGGATATGGAGACCAAAATCTATACATAATTATCCATCTGTTTTCCCATTCAATGCAAGATTTGAATTCCATTATAGACTATTGTAAACTTCAAAAATTCTGAAAAAAGTAGGAAAGACAGAGTAAATTAGATCATTGTTCAGTAATACCTAATTCATGTTCATATTCCTTTTGTTCTTTAAAATCATACTTTGCGTTATTGAAGAATTTTACAATTGACATTTTAAACATTGCTTATACTCCATGATTTTTTAGATCCTCACAAGATGAGATGTGGGTAGAATTACATAATGAAATGTGAACTAATGCTGGAGACATTTAGCAGCTCTGGCAATATCAGTTAGAAAACATGAGTCCATTTGATGCTGCAAAACACTTTCTCAGAAAAGAGTTGCCTTTAGGATGGAAAGATAATGATGCAAGCCCTCTTTAGAGGATTCTTGTTGTCAATTAAGTATTTAAATAACAAAATCTACATGTACTTCAGAGCCTGTAATGCAGGAATGGCACATTCGTTTGTAATTTCAATATTTAAATCAATTTTACTCTTCTTTAAATATTATGTCTAGCATTTACCTGCTTCTTGTTCTATACTTTTTTTTAAACTTGATGTAGACTTTAAACAAATTTCTTGATATAAGTTACACTTCAATTCAGTCTTTGAGCTGGAAATATATGTCTTCAATAAAATACCATTAACATTTGTGCATAAATATCCAATTGTTATTCAATATAGAATTATTTATGGCAAAACTGTGCCATGGCTTGCACCTCTGAATTATTTAAAAAATGTTACTGGTCTTTATTGTGCACACAATACTTTTTATAGCAGTATCATTCAAACCAAAGAATATACATTACAGTACATACTTTTCAGAACTTCAAATATCATAACCTCCAGGTTAGTCCCAGGGCCACGTACAAGTGAGTACAGGAATAGGAGGATAAGGTAAATGAATGCATGGTTGGAAAAACAGTGCAGGAATGAAGCTTGAGATTCCTGTGATTGGCTCTAGGGAAAATGGCATCATTACAATCTGGATGGGTTGCATCTGAACAGCACTGGGACTGAGTTCTTTGCAGTGTGTTTACTGCTGCTGTTGTGAGATGTTAAACTAAGTTGGCACAGGTGTGGGAACCAAGAGAGAATAACAGAGGAGAATGCCATATGGAAATACGATGCTAAAGCAATAACAAAGATTTGACTCAAGGAAGGGCAAGACTGGGTGTTAAATATTTCTCGGCGTAAGTTGTTCACAAGAGAGAGAAAAAGGAGTAGCAATATTAGTTAAGGAAGACAATGCAGTGCAGGAGAAACAAGATGTCCTCAGAACCTTCAAGGACAGACTCAATTTAGTACGACCAAAGGAATAAAAAAACAGTTACATTGCTTGGTGTAGTCTACTGACCACCAGCAAGTGGAAAGGATGTAGAGTAGTCAACCTGCAGGGAAATTACAAAGAAATAGCAATATTATAAAGCAATTATAATAGAGGACTTCAATTACTAAATATAGACTGGGATAATAATAGTGCAAGGGGCAATCAGGAGCAGGTATTCCTATAATAGAGTTCCTTACAGCAGTATGTGTCCAGCTCAACAAGAAAGGATGTATTGCTCAACTTAGCCTTCAGGAATAAAAAGTGGGCCAAGTGGATCAAGTGCCAGTGGGGGATAATTTAAGGTACAGTAAACATTGTATCATAAAGTTCAGGATGATGGTGGAGCTATGCAACAATTCAGAGTGAAGAAAGTTCAATTGGCTTCAGCTGACTTCTATGGAGCAGGAGCAAAGTTGCGCAAGACTGACTGGAACAAGAAGTTGGAAGGAAAACATGAACAATCAGCTACCTTAAAAGAGATGATTCGGGGATAGTCAAGGTATATTCCTTCAAATGGGAAAGTTAGAGCAAAAATCCAGAGTTCCCTGGATGACAAAGGAGATAGAAATTAATATTAAAAGAAAAGCATGATTAGGACAGGTGTAAAGCAGAAAATATAATTGAGAACCATGAGGACTATCTGAGGTTTAGAAGGGAGGTGAAAAAACAAATATGAGGTGCAAAGAGGAATTACGAGAAAAGAGAAGCAGCTAAAACAAAAAGCCTTTTGTAGGCATATAAATAGTAAAAGAGTGGTTGGAGTAGTAGAGCCGAGTAGAGTTCAAAAAGGGGATTTACACATGGAGCTTGGGGCATGATAAGTGAACCCTTTGCATCTGTCTTTACAACAGAGGAGTCTGCTCCCCAGAATATAGTAACAGAAGAGAAAGCACTGTTCCTAGAAGGGAGGAGTCTCCGGATAGACTGTTGGTGTTTAAAGGCACCGGGACCAAATTAGATGCATCTAAGGATTTTGAAGGAAGTGAGGGTAGAAATTGAAGGGACAATGCTCTTACAGTATTTGCTGAATTCTGCAAGATACAAGACCAAAGAAATCAAAATATTACGGCCTCAATTATAAAGAAAGGCTTGATAGGCTAGGACTTTTCTCTCTGGTGCATAGGAGATTGAGAGATGTCCTTATACAGGTTTATAAAGTTAATGAAGTATAGATGGGTGGTAGGTGTCTTTTGTTAGGATGGGGAATTTCAAGACTAGTGGGTATATTTTTAAGGTGAGAGGAGAAAGATTAAAGAAGGACAAGAGGGGCAACTTCTTCACACAAATGTGTGGACGTTCAAGTGTGGAATGAACGTCCTGAGGAAGTGGTGGATGCAGGTTGAAAGGATATTCCCAGCAATTATACCCTTGTTCGTTTAACTTTAGTGGTGGGAAACTACTGGAAACAATTATTCAGGATAGAATTAGTAGCCACATTAAAAAATGATGAGTTAATTGGGATGAGTCAGCATAGAATTCTAAAGGCAAATCTTATCTTATAAACTTGGAGTTTCTTGAAGATGCAACAGAAAGGCTCAATGAGGGCGATGCTGCTTAAGTGGTGCACTTTGACTCTGAGAAAATGTTTGATACGAGGCCACAAAATAGTCTTGTGAGGAAAGGTACAAGTTATGGAATAAAAAGGGTAAGTAGCAACATGGTAATGATGGGACTGTTCCCCTTGGGGAGAAGGCAGCAGAAAGGAGATCTGATAGAGATTTCAAAATCACGTTCAGACTGGAGTAAATAAGGGTAGCAGTAGATAGAGAAGCTGCTTCCAGACATAAAAGGAACATGAATAACAAGGCATTGACTTAAAGCGATGCACAAAAGTAGAGGGGCTAATGTGAGAAAAAATTTCTTACTCAGCAAGTAGTTGGGGACGAAATGCAATGCCTGAAAGTACGGTGAAAGCAGGTTCAACTAAGATATTCAAAAGGGTATTGGATGATTTTTTTTGGATAGAAATAGTGTGCAACAGTATGGAGATTAAAGCAGGAGATTGGTACGAGGTAATGGTGCTCATTTGGGAAGCCGGTGCAGGCATGAAGCACTGAATGGGCTTCTGCTGCTCCATAACAATTCCGAAATATCAGGTTGCGTCTTAAAATGTGGAAAATCAAAATTTCATCTCTGAAGTTAAATTGCTGACTAAGGCAATTTACCTCTAAGGTGATAATTGAGAGAAGAGGTTTCTGAACAGTAGAGAGACAATCAAATTTAAACATTACAAACCCAGTTTAGAATTAGAAATACTATGCAACGAATACAAATTAAAAGAATCAAACCTAAATGAAAACTTGAAAAGGCATTGCAGCGACATTCGCCACATTCGCAATTATGTTGTGAAATTTCAAATTGGTGAATTAACTAATATGCATACCTTAGAACCGATTCTACGAAAACTCTTAATGCTTTCACATGAATCCATGCAATGAAAGCTTCACTGAAGTTAACTTTCAACCATCGGACCAAGGGACCCTGTAAATAAATAGTGGAGAGTGGAAGTGTAAAAGCTGTGAACCACAAAAAAGTCTCTATCAAAGTATACAAATTCCTGGTGTATTCTGCACAAATAGACTTGTCGCCCCCCTAACATCAGTAGATGACAATGGCTGCTGAAAAGAGAAGTTTGGAGATGAAGACTTACTTGCAGACAGATTTGAATTGCAGGTTTACAACAAAACAAACCATTGTTGTAGGGTTTGAGATGCAGTGGCAACATCCCTACCTCTGCACCAGGAGGTATGGCTTCAACCCCACCTGCTCCAGAGGTGTGTAATAACATCTTAGACCAGGTTGATTGAAAAATATCTAAACTAACAGTATCAGGGCTCTTGTTGTATAATGGTGGGGTCCCCATTTCTAAGCCAACTGGACAAGGTTCAAGTCTCATCTGCTCCAGATGTATCATAACATTTCGGAACAGACCAATTAAAAACATCTAAAACAGTGTCATTAGGAGCGTTGCAGCACAGTCGTAGCGTCTTTATCTTTGAGCCAGGAAACCAGAGTTCAAGTCCCATTTGCTCCAGAGATAACATCTCTGACCAGGTTGAATAGAAAATATCTTAACACTGTCAAGCAAACAGACATTATATCGACAGCTCAAAGATGGGACTGCTTTCTTCATAATTTTATGGGAAATACAACAAAGGCCAAATATATAATTTCCACAGTCCTTAGTTTATTTCATTTTTAGTTACGGAAACTTAATTTTTGGCAGGTAGAAAATGGGGGAAATCAGGGAGAAATGAAAAATGAATACAGAATTCTATGGAATGACATGAAATCTAACACACTATTTGTGTCTTCGGCAGACTTTATTTATTACTTCATTTTGTTCAGCTTATAATTTTCATACAGACCAGGAGAAAGTGAGGACTGCAGATGCTGGAGATCAGAGTTGAGAGAACCTTCTAACTCGGCACCGCCCTCATGACCTGTCCTACCTGTCCAGCTCCGACATATCACCGTTACCCCACCTTCATCTACTTTTCACACTCTCAGCTACTTTGCCCCCAGCCCACCTCCCTCCCATTTATCTCTCTACCCCGTTGGCTCACAAGCCTCATTACTAATGAAGGACTTATGCCCAAAACATTGATTCTCCTGCTTCTCAGATGCTGCCTGACCTGCTGTGCTTTTCCAGAATCATACAGACCACACAGGAGCAGTCAAAAGGGAAACTGAAAAATCAAGCAAAACAAGGAAGAAGTGATGCTGGTCAACACCAGTCAAACTTCTAGTGACGTGATCCACTACATTAAAACTTTTTGACTAAATTTCTCATAAATCCTCTTAAATTTTAACAGCCCATTAGTGAATCTGTTTCAAATCACACATTAGACAGCTGAACAGTGCATACTGCCTGCAATCCACTGAATGGCAAACTATTGTTCTGTCATTTTGAATCTTTTAAGACAAGTCAATAATGTAAGGCAGTGTCTGTTGACTCCCTGGGGATGGATAGTGGACAGAGGGGCTGGGACCCCTTCTCTCTCTCTCTCTCTCTCCTCCCCAGCACAATCTCGATCATGCACATCCTAATCTCAGCCTAGAGCCACTGTCATCATTGTTCCCTTCTCACATCTGGCTCACAGCCCCCTTACTTTGGTCCAAGCCAGAACACCGGGTACCAACAATAGAAGAAACCTTTTTTTTTTAAAATCAGCAAGTGGCTCATATCTAAAAACAACTAAGAGTGTGGGGGAAGGCAGATTAAATTTCTGCCTTCAAAAAGGAAGCGCAGAGCTAGAATGAAAGAACAAGTCTTTGTGCATGGGAAATCATGCCTCACTAATTTGATTGAGTTTTCTGAAGTAGAGGACTGATGAAGACAGAGCAGTGAATGTGATCTTTATGGACTTCGGTAAGGCATTTGACAAGGTTCCTCATGGTAGACTGGTTAGCAAGGTTAGATCACATGGATTACAGGGAGAACTAGCGATTTGAATATAGAAGTGGCTCAAAGACAGAAGATGGTGGATGATTCTTTTTCAGACTGGAGGCCTGTGACCACTGGTGTGCATAAGGATCAGTACTGGGTCCACTGCTTTTCATCATTTATATAAATGATTTGGATGTGTACATAGGAGGTATAGTTTGTAAGTTTGCAGATGACACCAAAATTGGAGGTGTATTGGACACTGAATAAGATTATCTCAGAGTACAACAGGATCTTGATGAGATGGGCCAATGGGCTGACAAGTGGCAGATAGATAAATGTAAGGTACTACATTTTGGAAATGCAAATCTTAGCAGGAATTATACACTTAAATGGTAAGGTCCTGGGGAATGTAGCTGAACAAAGAGACCTTGGATAGCAGGTTAATATTCTTCAAAGTGTAGTCCCAGGTAGACAAGATAGTGAAGATGTTGATTGGTATGCTTTTCTTTATTGGTCAGAGCATTGAGTCTCGGAATTGGAAAGTCATACTGCAGTTGTACAAGATATTGGTTTGGCAACTTTTGGAATACTGCATGCAGTTCTGGTGTTCCTCCTATTGGAAGGATGTTGTGAAACTTGAAAGGGTTCAGAAGAGACTTACAAGGACGTTGCCAGGTTGAAGAGTTTGAGCTACAGGGAGAGGCTGAATAGGCTGGGGCTGTTTCCCCTCACTAAGGAAGAACCTTATAGAGGTTTATAAAATCATGAGGGGCAAGTGTAGGGTAAATAGACAAGGTCCTTTTCCTGAGATGGGGGAGTCCAGAACTAGAGGGTACAGGTTTAGGGTGAGGGGGGCAAGATTTAAAAGGGACCTAAGGGGCAACAGTTCCATGCAAATGGTGATACATGTATGGAATGAGCTACCAGAGGCTGGCACAATTACAACATTTAAAATGCATCTGGATGGGAATATGAATAGGAAAGGTTGAGGGATATGGGCCAGTACTGGCAAATGGGACTAGATTAGGCAGCACGGTGGCACAGCAGTTAGCACTACTGCCTCACAGCGCCAGAGACCCGGGTTCAATTCCCGCCTCAGGTGACTGTCTGTGTGGAGTTTGCACATTCTCCCCGTGTCTGCGTGGGTTTCCTCCGGGTGCTCCAGTTTCCTCCCACAGTTCAAAGATGTGCAGGTCAGGTGAATTGGCCATGCTAAATTGCCCGTGGTGTCAGGTGAAGGGGTAAATGTAGGGGTATGGGTGGGTTGCGCTTCGGCGAGTCGGTGTGAACTTGTTGGGCCGAAGGGCCTGTTTCCACACTGTAAGTAATTTAATCTAATTTAAGATATTTGATCAGCACTGACGGGTTGGGTGGAAGAGCCTGGTTCCATGCTGTATATCTTTGAGTCTGAATGAGTGGGTGGGAATGAGCCACAGTGTCCTAAGCATTTTGGGTTCAAGGCCCATCTGGGTTTAAGGGTCACTCAGTACGCTGAAGGCCAAGATAGATAGATTTTAGGGGGAAGGCATTGGCCTAAATGTATTATGACTGGAGTGTGAATCCAGAGACCCAGGTAATGTTCTGTGGACCCGGGTATGAATCCCACGATAGATGGCGGAAATTGGATTCTAATGATGACCATAAATCCATTGCCAATTGTCACAAAAGCCAATCTGGCTACCTGGTAAGGTATATATGACTCTAGACCCACAGGAAAATTGCCTCTGGGTACATGAGCAAACAAATACTATCACAGCCAGTGTCGCCTTCATACCGTGATTAAGTTTAAAAAAAAGGAAATGGGAGAAGCTAAGTTGCTCTTAGAGTGCTAGCATGGACACTGGGTTGAAAAGCCTCCTTCTGTGTTGCAACTTGCACTGTTACCCACAATTTCACAATTTTAAGAGTAAAGCCAGATTCTACTGTGAACACCTATTAGCAATGTCCTGGCAACTTTAAGAGACATTGATCTTCAGTTTCCTTTTCTAAGGAGAAATGTCACATTAATTTGGCCAAGTTTTTTTTTGAAGGTAAACCTACAAAGATTCTGCACCAAACAACACTGAATGACAGCAGTTATGACAGAATAACACCTTGTATAGGGCACACAGAAGCATGACTTTTACAGCTGCAGAAAGTGTGGCTTATAATACATACAAATTGTTTCTTTTTGTCAGTTGAAAGTCGAGTCATCTCTTCTTTATCTGCTTTCAGCTCCTCCTCGTTATACTGGAAATCCCGAACAATGAACCTGAAGTGAGAAGAAAACTGAGTGCATTCATATTGAAATGCAAGGTTCTAATGGAAACTGGTAAGAAATTCTTACTTGTTCTCCCTGGCCTTCAGTCGGAAGTCATCAACTGCCTTTCTGAATAACGTTACAGTGTACAAGCCGCTATCCATGTCGTCACATATCAACCTTTTAAAAGGAGAGGGAGGAGAAAATTCCTTTTTAATAAACAGGAGTATATATCAAAAATTATATTACATTGAAATAAGGCTGCAGGGTTTTATGCAATTAGACGTACAAGAAGTTTGTTACCCTGCTCACAAGTGAACTCACTCTGGCTGTAGTTACAATACACCACATTCAAAGTTATGGCTGAGATTGATTTAGCATTGATTCCCTGCATGTTAGCCAAATGCAAAAAGCAGAAGCAACAAGTTTTAAATACAAGTCAGTTTTGTTTTAATTAGATGGTTAAAAAGCAGCACAGATTGCATGCCTACCTAATATATGCAAGTTGCCAACAACTTCTCTCTTCTCATTTTGCTAAGATTGAATCAGAAAATACAGCACAGAAGAAACTATTCAACCAATTAGAATTCCAATGGATCTTTCTAAAAACATCCAACTCTTCCCACTTACTTATTTTTTTCCTTTTCCTAGCATCACTCCAATTTGTTTTGAAAGCACTTTTGAATCTGTTTCCAGCACCCTATCAAGTAATGCATTCTATAAAAAACGGTTTCATATTGTCTCTGGCTTTTTAACCATCACTCAAACCTATGTAGCCTGGCTAGCAGTCTCTTTACTCACTAGATTTAAACATTTCATGATTTTAAAATCTGTTATCAAATGGTCTGCTTTCTTCCAAGGAGAAGAGTCTGGTCGGGGTGGTGACATTGTCACTGGACAGGTAATCTACAGCCTCAAGTTAAATGTTTGGAAAACATGGAATGTGAACTCAAATTCCAGGATTAAGATGTTTCCTATCAGTGACAATGTAACCATTGCTGATTTTGTAAAAATCCATTTGGTTCACGAATGAACTTTAGGTACGGAGATCTGCCATACTCATCTACTCTGGCCCACGTGTGACTCCAGAAGCACAGCAAAAATGTGGCTGATTCTTATTCCCCTCTGAAATGACCAAGTGATTGAAGGAAATATATGGATGGATAACAAATGCTGGCCTTTCAAATCCCATGCAGG
This sequence comes from Chiloscyllium plagiosum, assembly GCF_004010195.1. Lineage (NCBI taxonomy): Eukaryota > Metazoa > Chordata > Chondrichthyes > Orectolobiformes > Hemiscylliidae > Chiloscyllium > Chiloscyllium plagiosum. Next base: position 83,796,675 of record NC_057713.1, on the reverse strand, counting down.
AATAAAAAAATGCAACAAACACAAACCATCAGCACGAAACTGTCAATATTTGCACAAACCACTTAATTTAGTGCCCTGCCATTCCACTGCATTTCACGCTCAAAGGTCATGTGGCGCAGAGGTAAGTGACCCTACTTCTGGGCCATCCCACTTGTCTCAGAGATGAGTTGACACTGGTTGATCCTTTTTTTCAATCCATCAAAAAAAAATGCACAATTTAGTTGCTAAACACTAGTATATCAAGAATTTCCATCATCCTAAACTGAAAAAATATATGATCAGTCACATTGAAATTAAGCTTTAGGACACAGTACTAGACACTTCCAAGTAGTTCAAGTGGCTCCTCAGCAAACGTATAACTAGAAGTTAGAATGGCATTTTATACAACTTCCAATGGTTAGAAAGACCACAAAAAATACATGGAAGAACTTCTTTACTTGCTTGACCGTGGAACCACCATCTCTGCTAGAGTTTCATAAGTCTTTTCCCATTCGAGATAATTTGTTCTAAAGAAGTAAAGAGTAATGAATAATTATACAGTTGTTCAAGGACCAGGATAACCAAAGTACAATTGGTTGTTTAACTGGAATTAAATTGGTTGAGTTAAATTACTTACTCAGATTGCTAAAGACTACTTAGAATTCACAAAATATCTCCTTCATAGCTTTCTTGTTGATCAATTACTACTTGCTAATTGATACAGGTTTGATAATTGAGAGAGTTTCAAGCACTGAATCCATAAAGATGAGCTCCTGCTTACAACTACTTCAGTTTAGAATCAAATTGCTGCCTTTAACTTTTCCTAAATTGTATCATAATATGAAAGCATCTTACTCATCAGGCCATCCTGTACCCAATTCAAAATGACTGAACATGAACATTAGATGGCGTAATGAGGAGGAAAAACAAAATAGTTAAGAGTATGACAAAAGTCTCTCCTTTCAGGTGTATATTCACGAATTGTTAAACAAACATTTCCTGGCAAAGTGTCAAGTACTAGCTTTCTTGAAAGATTGCACTAATGGAGCGAGGTTTACATAACACTGCAATGTGCTTGAAAGAACAAAGTGACCTAGAATTTTATTCCAAATAATAATGAATTTAATATCACTTATCACTATTGTGAATGGTTTATGCAGGTTAGTACACGCAGAGTTAAGCAGAGAAGTTTAGAACATGCTGACCTGATCATCCTGCTCCTCCATACTATACTAGATCAGCACCTGGCTAACAAAGCTTGCTGTTGAAATCCAAGCATGGTCGTGAATTTGCTGTACTTACCCACTAAATATTACAGAAAAAGTTAGGGTTGTTAAGTGACTTTTTAAATTTTGAATCTTCTACTACTATCCTTTCAGCCAACACAATCTGAATTACAATTTTCTTATGTTCATCTGGCTTTTTCGCCAGTTACCTTAAATGTGTGCTCTCCGATGACCAACCCTATGCCAGTGGAAAGAGCTTTTTCCCATCTACTCTGCCAAAATCCCTCAATTTTGAGCATCACTACTAAACCTTCCTCAAGTCTTCTGCTTAAAGAACAATCTCAATTTCTCTAATTTTATTAAACAAGTGAACTCCCTCATTTCTGGTAACATTCTAGAAGATTTCCTCTGCACTGCCTCTTAATCCTTGACATGCTTATAATAGAGCAAATTTACATTAAAACAATTGTTAGTGACAGCCTCTAAAACAGAAATTGCTGGAAAAGCTCAGCAGGTCGGACAACATTTGTGGAAAGAAATCAAAGTTATCTTTTCAGGTTGAGTGACGTAGGAAAATAGAAGGGGTCGGGGATGGGGTAACAAGTGAACAATAGGTGAGGATAGAGCCCAAAAAGAGAGAATAGTCGGAGAGATAAAGGATTGGACAACAATCTAGCTAAGAGGGTGAATAGTTATTCATTCGGACTGCTGGTAACTAACACTGGGCTGTGTGTAATGGCAGACTATAGTTAACATTGCCTCAAGCCCTAAAACAACAAATGCTGGAGATCACAGTGGGTCAGATAGCATCCATGGAGAGAGAGCAAGCTAACGGAGTCTAGATGACTTGCATCAGAATTGAAACGTTATCTTGTTGTCTCTCCATGCTGTCTGACCCGCTGTGATCTCCAGCATTTGTTGTCTTCAGTACAGATTCCAGCATATGCAGTAATTTGTTCCTACATAAAATTGTTGAACTTGATAGAGTCTAGAAGGCTGCAAGGTCCCCAAGTGGAAAATGAGGGATAGCCTTGCTGACATATCCTACCACCTCCAAAGATTTGTGATTGCAAACTCCTGGGTTCCTTGAACCCCTTCCAAAATGCAACCTTTTAATTTAATTTCTAATTTGTCCATGTAAAATACATCAATTCAACTTCCTTCAGATATTTGAGAAATTTCAGCTATTATTTGAAGTAGTAATGAAGAGGATTGATGAGGGAAGAGCAGTGGATGTCATCATTGGTTAGGCCACTTTTGGAGTATTGTGCCCAATTCTGGTCTTCCTCCTATCAGAAGGATGTTGTGAAACTTGAAAAGGTTCAGAAAAGATTTATAAAGATGTTGCTAGGGTTGGAGGATTTAAGCTACAGGGAGAGGCAGAATAGGCTGGGGCTGTTTTCCCTGGAGTGTCAGAGGCTGAGTGATGACCTTATAGAAGTATACAAAATCATGAGGGGCATGGATAGGGTAAATACAAAAGGTCTTTTTTTTGGGATGGGGGAGTCCAGAACTAGAGGTTTAGGGTGAGAGTGGAAAATCTTAAAAAAGATCTAAGGGGCAGAAGGTGGTGTGTGCGTGGAATGCGCTGCCAGAGGAAGAGAAGGAGGCTGGGACAATTACAACATTTAAAAGGCATTTGGATAGGTATATGAATAGAAATGGTTTAGAGGGATATGGGAAAAGTGCTGGAAAGTGGGACGAGATTAGGTTACGATATCTGGTCAGCACGGACGAGTTAGACTGAAGGATCTGTTTCCACGCTGTACATCTCTATGACTCTATCTTTCTCCCCCATATTAACCAAGCACACATTTCAAAACCTTCCTTGCTTTTAAAATAAATTTTAAAGGATTCTTACTTTGGGACAACTACTAACAATGTGGTGAGATATTCAGAGTCCATTACAAAGTCTTCCTTCTTCACAATATCAGCCAGGCTTCTTGTCATCAAACTTCCCCTGCAAATGGCCACACAGATCAATTATTGCAAGTCACATACTTTTTCCAGGAGAACGGTAGTAATACATCGATATTTGTAACTGCTTCTAAAAAAGGATGCAATTAAGGTTGAGACCATGAATCAAGCATTCATTTTTAGAATATCACAAAGATGAGGATGCATTCCTAATTCAAATCGAACAAAATTGGCAACACATGGGCATAATTCTCTCAAATACTGGGGAAACTGAAGCCATTGTTTTTGTTCCTCCGTCACTGACTAAATTCTTCCCCCTGGAAACAGTCAGATAAAGTTAGTGCTCCCAAAGTTGGTGTCACATTTGACCGTAGCAGTAGTTTTGAACTCACATTGGCTCATTAATAAGACTGAAAATGTGTTGCTGGAAAAGCGCAGCAGGTCAGGCAGCATCCAAGGAGCAGGAGAATCGACGTTTCGGGCATGAGCCCTGAAGAAGGGCTCATGCCCGAAATGTCGATTCTCCTGCTCCTTGGATGCTACCTGACCTGCTGCGCTTTTCCAGCAACCCATTTTCAGCTCTGATCTCCAGCATCTGCAGTCCTCACTTTCTCCTCATTACTAAGACTGTCTATTTTCACTTCGAACCATCATTGGTCGTATAGCTGGCTTTCTATTTATATGCTTGGGTTGGTGATGTCATTTCCTATGGTGATACCCACCTCAGCTCACCGCTGCTAAAACCTTAAGTCATGCCTGTCACCTCCAGACTAGATTATTCAGTACATTTCAAACTGGTCTCCCACACTCTACTGTCTGTAAACTTGAGGTCACCCAAACCTCTGCTGCCCATATCTCAAGTTGCAATAAATCCCATTCTCCCTGAAAACTGTGCTTGCTAATCTACACTGGCTTTCATTAATTAACACATTGATTTAAAATTCTCTTTCTTCCCAATCCCTCCATGACCATGTTTCTCCAATCTGTTATCTCCTGCAGCCACAGAAATGGATACCTCTACTATAATTCTAGCCTCTTCTGCATCTCTAATTCTAAGCACTCCATCATTGGTGGCCATGCCAGAATACACTCCACTTTTCTATGTTGTTCTCCTCCTTTAGATGTACATCTTTGATTAAGCTTTTGGTCAGTTATATCTTATACCTGGATGTAGGTTTGCTCGCTGAGCTGGAAGGTTAGTTTTCAGACGTTTTGTCAACATACTAGGTAACAACTTCAATGAGCCTCTGGATGAAGCACTGGTTGTGTAGCCCGCTTTCTATTTATATGCTTGGGTTGGTGATGTCATTTCCTGTGGTGACATTTCCTATGGTGATGTCATTTCCTGTTCTTTTTCTCAGGGGGTATTAAATGGGATCCAAGTCAATGTGTTTATTGAGAGTTCCAGTTGGAATGCCATGCTTCTAGGAATTCTCGTGCGTATCTCTGTTGGCTTGTTCTAGGATGGATGTGTTGTCCCAGTCGAGGTGGTGTCCTTCCTCATCTTTATTTAAAGATATTAGTGAGAATAGGTCATGTCTTTTTGTGAACAACTGTACTTGCTGCACGAATGCAAAAGGAAACAGGTACTACCTAAATATCATAAATACAAACCTCCCCTTAACACCCCACTAGCCAAAGGAATAGCAGAGCAAAACAGCCACTGAATGTTTCGAGAAATGATTAATGATGCCCACAACAGACTCAGTAAGTACAACTGGAAATGTTTGCACCAAAAATCTTCACTCACTCATGCAACAGACCATGAATGGACAAACGCAATACAATAAGTCATTGTAATCAGTCAGTAACAAACATAGAAAATGAAAAAACTAGACAAACTTTCACAAAATAACAACACTGACAACAGAAACATGGATTAAAAAGAACTTCTGACCGAGCCTTAACTGACACTGAAAAAGCAGTCTTAGTGAGAGGATTAAATTACAACTTCCAGGATGCTAATAAGAAAGATTTCTTAGCAGCATTAGAAACAACACAGAAAGACAACCAACTCACAGAAGAAACCCAGCAAACCAATAGACATGTAGTCACGCCAACATTAAGCAGGAAAAAGGAAGGAAACACACTCAATACACAAGGAAGGAAAGAACAAGAAATACTAAAAAAAAGATAAAAAACATTGTTAACCTATCTGCAGACACAGGATGCTTGACAGCCATTTTAAATCAAAGAGACTACATTGAGAAAGTGATGCACTACTTGCAGATACCAACACTTACTAACAAGTGGCAACAGACCTGACCCTACAACTGGAGAACCAAATCGCAACCCTATTGAAAAAAACTTCAGAAATCTGGAGAAACAAATAAGACTGACTTCCAAAAAAATGAAACCAGATGGATCCAACACACCATGCTTCTACGGATTACTCAAACTTCACAAACGAGGAGCCTCCCTCAGACCCATAGTCTCGCTACATGGAACACCAACTTACAGATTGGCCAAGGAGCTACACCAAAGACTAAAACACTTAGTAGGAGACTCACGCCACTCCATCCACTCCACCCAAGAATTCCTGAAAACCAAAGACACCAAGATAGAAGAGGATGAAATGATGGTCTCCTTTGACATAATAGCCCTGTTCACATCCATTAACATCAACCTGGCCAAGGAAACACTGACTACACTATTAGAAGACCCAAAGACACATACACCAAACACCACCAACTTCATCAGCAAGGATAGTATTGTCAAGCTAGTGGACCTCTGCCTTACCACTCACTTCACGTTCAACAAGATAACCTACAGACAAACCAACGGAACACCCATGGGATCTCTGATATCAGGGTTCTTAGCAGAGGCAGCAATGCAGAGACTTGAACAAGCAGCTCTGTCAACCCTCCAACCTAAACTTTGGGTCCGCTACATGGATGACACCTTTGTTATTAGTAAACGGAACAAAGTAGAGGAAACCTTCAAGACCATCAATAATATCCTTACCGGCATAAAATTCACTAAAGAGGAGGAAAACAACAACAAACTGCCATTCCTAGATGTCACAGTAGAGCGAACAGCCAATGGGGGACTTCAAACCAGCGACTACAGGAAAACAACACATACAGACCAAATACTGAACTACAGAAGCAATCATTCCAATATCCAGAAATTAAGCTGCATTAGAACATTATTTCAACGAGCCACCACACACTCCAAAGAGAAACTACGCAAAGAGAGCAGAGGAAAATCAGGTATAAAAGCGTATTCAAAAAGAATGGGTACCCAATGAACACAGTACACCAATTTCGCAGCAACAAACCCAAACAAACAGACAAAAGGCATCCAGAAACCCTAGCCACCCTCCCCTACATCAAAGGCATCTGAGAAATGACTGCCAGACTACTCAGACCCTTTGGCATCATGGTAGCCAAAAACCCACCAACACACTAAAACAGCAGCTTGAAAGACCCTACACAGACAACAAGCAAAATTAATGTCATTTACAAAATACCTTGCTAGAACTGTAACAAACACTACACTGGACAAACAGGCAGAAAACTAGCCACCAGGATACATGAACATCAAATAGCCACAGAAAGACATGCCCCCTCTCACTAGTATCCTTACATACAGATGAGGAAGGACACCACTTCGATTGGGACAACACATCCATCCTAGGACGAGCCAAACAGAGACACGCACGAGAAATCCTACATGCATGGCATTCCAACCAGAACTCTATCAATAAATGCATTGACTTGGATCCCATTTACCATCCCCTGAGAAAAAGAACAGGAAATGACATCACCATAGGAAATGTCACCACCAACCCAAGAACATAAAAAGAAAGCTGGCTACAGTGCTTCATCCGGAGGCTCACTGAAGATGTTACCTAGTATATTGATGAAAACAAACGTTCCAACTCAATGAGCAAACCTACATTTAGAGCCTCAATGTGGAGTTACAAATCTTCTCAAAACTCGCTAATACATAATACCTTCCTTATATTTTTGTATTATGATGCACCTGTGAATTGCCCTGGAGGTATTATTACATTATATATCCATACAAATACACTTGTATGAATTATTGCTGTTGTAACTACTGAACCCGAAAGTAGTTTCATCATAACTTTGAATAGTTCTTTTGTTGTAGCAAATCTCAACTTGTGATTGAAAAATGAATATTTGAGATAGATCAGTTCAGAGTCTTGAGGTGAGAGAAAGAAAGGAACAAAAAAAAAATAATTAAAATCATCACTTCACAAGTAAAAGGCAAAATAATTCACTGTAAACCACAATACACAAAAAACTTACACATTCTTCCTCTCCAAATTCTGTAAATTTCCTTTCAGATTGTTGTATGCTGATGCTCTTGCTTTCAGATCATTGTCAATCTGAGATACTTGCTGCAAATTTGTAAAGAGTATTTAACAGTTAATTGATGATTATGTTTGTTACCCATAAACAGCGTACAAATAAAACAAGTAAAAATAAGTTAAATCTTCTATGGTACCTGGTAATTACTTACACTAAGTTTATTATGTAAACTATAGCTAGTCTTTTTTCACAGAGGCAATCATTAATCAATTACATTGTTTAAATTTCTTTGCAAAAATCATAAAAGATCTCAAGTCATCAAAGAATGAAATTCTAAAAGCATGGGTCCAGGAACACTGGATTTAGGATCAAGAGGCAACCATTAGGTCTTTCAAATCTGTTCTGTCATTCAGTAGGATCATGCTTGATTTGGTTGTGGTCTCAACTCTATCTCCTGTCTGTCCCTCACAACCCTCAATTTCTATCAAAAATCAAAACATCGGGTAAATTCAGTGACAAAATCTCTGCTGCTTTCTGGCAAACAGAATTTCACATTTTAATGACTCTCAAGAGATGTGCTTTCAATTGGTGTTCCATAGTTCTAATCTTCCTCAAGAAGGGGCATCATCCTGGTAAACATCATCACTTCCCCTCAATCTCCAACACTGCAATAAATTCATCTCTCCTCTCCAAATTCCAATATGTGCAGGCCCAACCTATTCAACCTTTATTCAGAGGATAAAACTTTTAGAAATGAGAGAAGAGAACCTTTGCTGAACTGTTTCCAATGATTATTTTCAAATAAAGGAGACCAGGACTCCAAATGTGGTCTCATCAAGGCCTTGTACAGCTGTAATAAAATATCCCAGCTTTTATATTCCATTCCCCTCAACAATAAAACAGCAGCATTCCAATTGCCTTCATAATCACTTGCCGTACGTGCACGCTAACCTTTTGAGACTCAGGTACCAGATACCCAGGTTCCTCTGAACCAGTGAGTTCTATAATCTGGAAATAACCATGGTTTGAGCATACATGAAAAAGGCTGGAAAGCGCCACTTAATAGTAATAATTCTTTTAGTGCCAGTTTGCATATTGGCATCTAACTACTTTGTGAATGCCTTTCTCTGTATCTCTACTGTAAGCTCACATCTGCTTTGCGTGCCCTTCACCTCTCTTACCAATGTAAAGCTCTCAATATAATTTCAAAATCTATCCTTATTTACAAGTCCCTCCATCAGCACTGTGTCACCAAAGTATCCACATTCTGATTCAGACTTCTTTTGCAACCTGTAGCCTTCCCACAACCCATTACCAGAATTTTGAACGACTTCAGCCTCAAACAGCCTTGTTACTCATTCACTTCTTTAAAATAAAAACTCATTGAATATCATCCCACTAACCTTAGTGCAACCAATTATTTTGATTTTGTAAGACAGTGGAACATGGTCAAAGGTTACTTAACAGATAGAAGTTAAAATCTGTCGCATTTCTGTTAATAGCCGGAAAGGAAACTATTAATAAATGTAAAATTCCAATAATGTATACCCTGAAAATAGTAATAACTAGATATAAAATGTTTTCTAAACACAGTATAAACTTCCATTATTCTAATAACTTTGTTTTGACTTCCCCACCAACAGAAACTCCACTCTGAACTCGAGAATATGAATGTTTTGTGCAGCTCTCTGAGGGACTGCCTGACATTTAGAAAAATGCACGTTTTTGCTTTAAAATAAGAATACTTGAAGGAATTTGCCATTGAAATTTGAATAGAATTTTAAAGTGCTATTTTAACTGCATAATATAACCATTATGCACACAACAGAAAACCTAACAAAATGCTAACACATGTAACTGAGCCTTTAAGGGAAAAAAAATGTGAAGACTGAAGAGCAAACTTGCCAACCTGACATCAATAGAAACAGTGAAAATGCTAGAATCTAGTGAAAAGCATGTGATAACTGGACACTTAGAAAATAATGATAAGATTCAGCACTATAAATATGAATGTATATGAAACAGTAATTCTGCTTGACAAACTTGGAAGTTTTGATGATGAAACTAGCAGAATAAATAAGCAGGAAACAACTGATATGATGTATTTGGAATTTGAGATCGCTTTCAATAAAGATCCTACACAGCAAGTTAAGACGCAAAATTAGCATTAAAAAGATTAGAGATAATATACTGGCATGGATTGAGAATTGATTAATGGCCAGAGAACTGAATAGGATTAAACAAGTCTCCCTCAGGTTGACAAGCTGAGACCAGTGGGATACCATAAGGATCAGTGCTTGGACCCCAGCTATTCACAATCCATATAATTTATTTGCAAAGTGAATGGGCAAACATGGCATGTTGAATACTATGCGGAAAAAAGTTGAAGTTACCCATTTTGGTAGATATTCACTTTGCAGAGCATTTCTTAAATGGCAAGAGACTGGTAAGTGCTGATATACAAAAAGGAGCTCTGTACCCTTGTTCATTAATCACTAAAAACATGTAGGTGCTCAGGAAAACAAGTAACATGTTTGCTTTTATAAAGTCACAGAGTCAGAGATGTACACCATGGAAACAGACCTTTCATCCAACTCATCCATGCCAACCAGACATCCTAAATTAATCTAATCCCATTTGCCAGCATTTAATCCAGATCCTTCTGAGCCCTTCTTATTAATTTACCCACTCACTGATGCCTTTTAAATGTTGTAATTATAACAGTTTTCACCACTTCCTCTGGCATAAACACACCACCCTCAGTGTGAAAAAGTTGCCCAATAGGTCCCTTACTAATCTTTCCCTTCTCACCTTAAACCAATGACCTCTAGTTCTGGACTCCCCCACCCCAGGGAAAAGACCTTGGCTATTCAGTCTTATGTCAGTGGTGGGCAAATTATTCTGAAAAAAAGGACTTATGATTATTTGGAAAGGCATATCTTGATTACAGATAGTCAGCATGGCTTTGATGGGGGCAGGGTATGCCTCACATGCCTTACTGAATTCTTTGAGCATGTGACAAAACACATTGATGAAGGTTATGCAGTGGATGTGGTGTACATGGATTTGAGCAACGCATTTGAGAAGATTCCCCATGGTAGGTTCATTCAGAAAGTAAGGCGGCATGGGATGTAGGGAAATCTGGCCATCAGGATATAGAATCGGCTGGCCCATAGAAGACAGTATGGTAGAAGATGGAAAATATTCAGCCTGGAGTTCAGTGACTATGCTGTTCTGCAAGGATCTGTTCTGGGACCTCTGCTCTTTGTGATTTTTATAAATGATTGGATGAGGAAGTGGAAGGGTGCATTAGCTCATTTGTCAATGACACAAAGGTTGTGGATTGTGGATCATGTGGAGGGCTGTTCTCGATAGCAATGGGACATTGACAGGATGCAGAGCTAGGCTGAGAAATGGCAGATGGAGTTCAACCTGGAAAAGTGTGAAGTGATTCATTTTGGAAGGTCAAATTTGAATGCAGATCACAGGGTTAAAGACAGGATTCTTGGCAGTGTGGAGGATCAGAGGGATCTTGGGGTCCACATCCATAGATCTATTAAAGTTGCCAAGCAAGCTGATAGGGTTGTTAAGAAAACATATGGTGTGTTGGCTTTCATTAGTGGGGGGGGATTGAGTTTAAGAACCACAAGGTTATGCTGCAGATCTATAAAGCCCTGGAATACTATATTCACTTCTGATCGCCTCATTATAGAAAGGATGTGGAAGCTTGAGAGAGGGTGCAGAGGAGATTTACTAGGATGCTACTTGGACTGGATGGCATATTTTATGAAGAAAGGTTGCAGGAGCTAGGGCTTGTCTCATTGGAGTGAAGGATGAGAGGTGACTTGATAGAGGTAAACAAAATGATGACTGGCATTGATAGAGTGGACAGCCAGAGACTTTTTCCCAAGGTGGAAATGGCTATCACAAGTGGGCATAATTTTAAGGTGAGTGGAGGAAGGTTTAGGGGAGATGTCATTAAACTCCATCTGCCACTCCTCAGTCCATCGGCCCATCTGACCAAAAACCTTCCGTCCTCTGAGGTAACCTTCTAGGCTGTCCACTTACGCCACCAGTTTGGTGTAATCTACAAATTTACTAACCATACCTCGGATGCACAAACCCAAATCATTTATATAAATGACAAAAAGCAGTGGACCCAGCATTGATACTTGCAGCACCCTATTAAACACAGGCCTCCAGTCTAATAAAACAACACTCCCCCACCAACCTCTGTCCTCTATCTTGGAGCCTGTTCTGCATTCCATGTGATCTAACCTTGTTAGCCAGTCTACCATGCAGAACCTTATCAAACGCCTTACTGAGTTCTATATAGACCACATCCACTGCTTTGCCTTCATCAATTCTCATCACTTCCTCAAAAAACTCAATTAAGTTAGTGAGACACAATTCCCCATACACAAAGCCTTCATTGTAAGAGGATGAGCACAAGGAATAAAAAATGTCTTGATGCAATCATCTGGGGCCTTAAGAAAAACACACCTGGGGTATTACATGCAGTTTTGGCTTCCATATCAAAAAAATAAGTGGTAATTGAAAGAATGTAACAAAGGTTCATCAGGCAAGCCTCAGAGATAATAAGATCGTCCTGTAGGAGAAATCAAGGAGACCGGGCCAGTAGCAAGTTTAGAAGAATTATCTCATTGAAGCACAGAAAACTGCTTCACGGCTTGGGAGGATAGATTTGGAAAGTGTTCCCATTTTTGGATTGTAAGTATAAAGCTCAATGGTCAGTTAACAGGCAATATAGCTTTGGTGCAAAGGCTGTCAACTGACCTTCACAATCCAGAGTCAAAAGGCAGGCCTTGTTCCTAAATAAACTGCTATATAGTGCACTTTGTGCTGACACGTGGAAGGAGAATGCAGCTTGTCTTAAAAAAAAACTTGTTTCATCAACCAATATCAATCAATCCATATTGATGCCAAGCAGAAATCTCCAGTCAAGAAATTTCAATTTTTCCATGTAAAATATTTTTCAATCAAAAAATTAATTCTGAAACTTTGACCAAATAAATAAATAAAGTAGGACTTGAGCCTTTAAGCAGTAAATTTAAATGCGGCATTAAATGCAGGGGAACAGTGCTGGGCCCACAGTTATTTGTAAAATGCATTAACGTATTAGATGAGAGAAGTCAATGTATATTTTAAACAGTTACAGTCCCAGCAGAGTTTGCCGATGATAAGGTGGGAAGACTAGTGGTAAAGCTGACACAAAGAGTCTGCAGAGGGATAGAGACAGTTTAACCAAGCGGGCAAAAACCTAACAGATGGAACATAATAGGAGAAAATGTGAGGTAATGCATTTCAGCAGAAAGAGGAACTGAATATTATTTAAATGAAGAAAGACTGCAGAGAACGATGGAACTGATGGATTTGAGAGTCCTCATCCATGAATCGCAAAAAGCTAGCCTCCAAGTTCAGCAGGTAGTACAGAAGACAAATGGAATGTTAGCCTTTATTTCAAAGGGAGTGGAGTATAAAACCAGGAAGCTTTTGCGAAAACTATACAAGTCTCTCATCAGACCACAGCTACAGTGAACAGTTGGGGCCCACCTAAGGAAAGATATACTGGCATTTGAGGCAGAGAAGGTTCACTTATAAGGGAATCAAGGTTTATGGGGAAACAGCAGGAAAATGGAGTTGAGGATAATCAGATCAGCTATGATCACACTGAAGGGTAGAGAAACTTAATGATCTAAATGGCCTACTTCTTCACCCATGTCTTTTGGTCTTAAGGAATTCTTTCCCCAATGCTGACAAAATAGAAAAGGGACCAAAATCAATGGATGCTGTGTACCCAGCACCAGAATATCTGGAAGACTGAGATTTAGACAGTGTTAATTACTAGGGCTCACATTTAGGCCACATTATCGCAATTATGTGTAAATCAGAATCAGTGACAAGCTGTTTTCTCCTTTCAGGTTGTCTCTCTCATGCTTCTCCAATCAGAGTGTGTTTCTTACCTGCATTGCTAATCAGCTGACTAGTGTGGAAGCACCGGGATTTGGGAATGATATTCATGTTTAGAACTTCTTAAACATTTTATGACACATTAGTCCCCATTAATATAATTCTATTCAGATTGACGAAATGACATTAACCACTTTAGTAAATAATTCACAAAAGGTAAAGTCATAAGATCAGAGCTCATAGCTCATGGTGTTCAAGGTTGTATACTGGCATGGACAGAGGATGAGCTAATTGGCAAAAAACAGCAAATGGGGGGGGGTCTTTTTCAGGTTGACAACCAGTGACCAGTGGAATCCCAAAGGGATCAGTACAGAGACCATTAACTGTTTACAATATATATTAATAACTTAGAGAAAGGTAGTGAATGCACTGTCAAATTTGCAGATGACAAAATGGATGGAAAGTCAGGTTGCAAGGGGGATATAAATAATTTACCAAAATTCATTGATAAGTAAATGGCCTACCCTGTTCCCATTTCTTCTGGTCTTAGTAATTCAACTAATTCAAATGTCATCTAAGAGAGACCAAATTGATTGATACAAAACCATTACAGAACTCAGCCATTGCATTTGATATCTGCAGCGGCTCAAGAAGGCAGCTCACCACCATCCTCTGAAGGACAACTTGGAATGGACAATAAATGCAGGCCCAGCCAACACCCACATCCCAATAGTGAATTTAAAAAATGGTGAAGTCGTTCTGATTCCCTTTCAACTCAACATTTTTGTATAAAACGAACATATGAATTGAATGGGAACAAAACATGTTTCAGTATATGTAGTCGATTCATTATTGACAGCGTTTTTAGACAGAATCATTTCTACAATGAACACAGTTGCAACCATAAAACATGAGTGTCTCAAAGCATTTTCTAGAAGTTTTGAATTACACTTAAAACATAACTGATCAATAAAATCTTAGAGCAACACACAATAGAAATATAGTTTATAAGGATTGTCTTGTGGGAAAATGTAGGTTGTACTCTTTTAATTGTAACACTTTTTATAGCTTTCAATTTCAATCCATTCTAAAATACACAAATAATCTACTCTAAAGTTTAGCCCCAAGCAAACATATATAAGTTTATCTATTCAGTTAAGTATTTTCAATCAAAGAGGATTTGAAAAAAACCACAAAACTTGAAAACAATTCTTGTGAACAGCCTAGCGTAGTGAGCAGACCATACAATATAAGACATAACTCTTTAACAATGCAGATTAATTCAAGAAGCTAACACCATCAAGAACAAGAGCATTGCAGAGAAACTCAAATGTTGCCAACTCCTCACCATTTTATATCTTCTGCAGAAGCACAAAAGCGGTTACTCCCAGTACTACATGGAAAGGGCACAGTTATGCTGTTCGAGGACATAAAATTTAGCATCAGTGCCTAATTGTTACAAGCAATGATTTTCGAACATTTTTGCAAATGGAGACTGAACAGGTTTTGGCTGTTCTCCTTGGACGGAAGGTTAAGAGAAGATTTGATACACAAGTTTTCAAAATCATGAGGGGCTGGATCAAATAGACAGGGAGAAGCTATTCTCGCACTTGGAAGATCAAGAACCAAGAACAAAATTTGAAGTGACTTCTAAAAGTCCTAAATATGAGGTGAGAAAAGATTTTTTTGTTCCACATAGAATAGTTAGGGTATGAACGTACTGTCTGCAAGTGTGAAGAGGCAGGTTCAATTGAGGCATGCAAAAGGGTATTGTATGATTATTTGGATAGAAATAAGGTGATGGGAAATTTATGATTGGCATTAGGTACTGGTAAGTAAAAGTAGATGCCTCAGGAGGACCACAGGGCTGCTCTTTCATTAGAGAGAAATGACTGTTGAGTTTAACCAGACAATCACCACACCTCAGACAATGAACGTGGTTGGGAAGATGGGACACCCCTCCTATATTGACTTCAGCTAGTCTGGGAATTGAACTCACACTGTTGGTGTCACTCCGCATCACAAACCAGCTGTCAAGCTAATTAAGCTAACCAACCCTCATGGCATTAGATATGGATGCTCAACTGAAGAGCCAGAACAGACATGCTAGGCTGAATGACCTCCTTCTGCACTGCAGTACCTCTGTTATTCTGAGTAAGTAATTATGGACACCTATCTTGAGATAATAACATTAAACATTACTCATTATGTTCAGTACTACATTTGGAAAGACATGACCTAGGTGCTCTCGTCATCTGGTGCCCTTATGTTGAAGGATGTAATGTGCAAATATTTTTTATAAAACCTCTCTCTTGAACAAGCATGAACTCACTTGCCAACCAGACTTGGTAACAACAGGGCTAACTGGTAATCTGTGTTCCACTCAACCAAACTCTGTTCCTATTGTCAATTATTTATTTATATGTACCACAGAGCCCGAGGCAGTTACACAGGGTGCATTTGCACATTGTTTCAAAGAGCCCCAGAAAGTTTCCATGAACAGAGACCCAGTTTAAGAACCCCTGGTTATCACTATGACATTGATATTCAGCTCATTCAGTGCTTCTCAGAAAATCATATCAGAATCAACACGAACCAATGCTAATAAAAATTCTTTGAAACATGTGCAGAATAAAAGCTTGATTCTTACCAAATTAAACCTTAAATTTTAACATTTAAAGTATTCAAAAAGGAAACAGTATATAAAACATAAATTTGTAATTTTTATTTTCCTCAGTATCACTAAACACCCCACAGTTAACCCCAGCAAAAATCAGTAAATCGCACCTGCTCCCAATTATTAACATTAAACTTATACCTATATGCGTTATTCGGTTACACTACAGAACAATGCATTAGCAACAAGAGTAAAATCTAAAACAGGTTAAGTTCTGCTCACAAGCATTCAACGTGAGTGTACCAACTTCAATGTTATAAATCTCCTAACTGTTTGAATCATCTTTGGCATTCCACACAACATCTCTAAGTTTGGGATGATGCAAATTTTGTGCTGATACCATATGAAATTTCTAACATTAAAACCACACCAACCTTAGTAATAATTTCAGAAATATTCTTTAGAGACTGTTTGATTGGATACTTCGCCATGTCCCATTGAAATCTTGTGATATAGGTGACCAAATCAACTAAAAAAAAAGAACTTTTTCTTTAAAAATATAACAAAAGAAAATTTTCAGTTATTCCACAACAAAGCAATAGTTAAGGAAAAACACAAATTAGCCAACATTAACAGTAGGAAATAATTCAGTGTGTGCAATTCCCACATTACAATTCAAAAGTCAATGACAAAGACTAAAAATAGTTCAATAAAACTTACACACATCTGAAATATTTTGATGCACAGACAGTATTTCACACAATGTTTAACACATTGCATGAAATAGTCAAAACACCTGTTTAAAAATACATTTTGTTTCATATTTTGCAAATCAAGATTATTTAAATAAATAAAAAATCAAACCAGGAATAGATTACTAGTACTTAAACATGATTTTTTCCCTGCTCAGTGGTTTCACAAATTATACTTTACAAGAAATATAACTAAATACAGTGAAATATTTAATGTACACAACGCAAAAGATTTGGAGTTATTAGCATCTTTCTCAGGATATCCCAAACCCTTCCACAGCCAACAAAACAACTTCTGAAGCATTGTCACTATTGCAATAAAGGAAAGCCAATAAGCATTTGTGATTACACAAACAACTTTGATCAGTAAACGCATTCCTTTAATGACTTGGTTGAGAGGAATAACCACACTTCAAAAGTATGTAAGAAATAGCAGAGGCGATAATGCTGATCTTTCATCTATCGCTAGAATCAGGAAGGGTCCCAGAGGACTGGAAAATCACTAACGTGACATCGTTGATTAAAAAGGGAGTAAGGAAAAAGACAGAAAATTACAAACGATTAGCCTAATACAGGGCAAAATCAACAAGATTTCATCAAGGAGAGGCCATACCTGACAAATCTGCTAAAATTCTTTGAGGAAGTTGTGAGCAGGTTAGACCAAGGCAATTCAATGGATGTTATCCACCTGAACTCCAAGAAGGCCTTTGAGAAGTTGCCACACAGGTGGCTACTGAGTAAGATAAGGGCCCATGGTGTTAGAGGCAAGGTGGCAAGCTCACACAGATACAAGCTTGGCTGTCTGGCCAAAAGCAGAGAGCAGGGATAAAAGGGTCCTTCTCAGGATGACAGCCAGTGACAAGTGGTGTTCAGCAAAGCTTAGTGTTTGAACCACAGCTTTTCACTTGAGACATGAATGATCTGTACGAAGGAACTGAGGACATTCTGGCTAAGTTTGCAGATGATACAAAGAAAGGTAAATTCTTGAGTAGCATTGAGGTGGCAGGGGGAGGCTGCAGAAGGATTTGGACAGGTTAGAAGAGTGGGCAAAAAAGCGGCAGAAAGAGTACAACATGAAAAAAAATGTGAGGTCATGCATTTTAGTAGGAAGACTACAGGCATGGATTATTTTCTAAATGGGGAGAAAATTCACAAGTCTGAAGCGCAAAAAGACTTGGGAGTTCTAGTTCAGGATTCTTCAAGGTTAACTTGCAGGTTGAGTCAGTAGGTAGGAAGGCAAATGCAATGATGGCATTTATTTTGAGAAGACTTCAATATAAAAGCAAGGATGTACTTCTGAGGCTCTAAAAGATTCTGATTAGCCCATATTTGGAATAGTGTGTGCAGCTTTGGGCCCCATATTTCAGGAAGGATACATTGGCCTTGAAGCATGTTCAGAGGAGGTTCATGAGAATGGTCCCAGGAATGAAAAGCTTAACATATGAGGAACGCTTGAGGACTCTGGGTCTATACTCGATGGCATTTAGAAGGATTGGGGGGGGCTAGGGGATCTAATTGAAACATACAGAATACTGAATGGTCCGGACAGACTAGATGTTGGGAAGATGTTTCCATTGGTAGGAGAGTCTAGAACACGGGGACACAGCCTTAGAGTAAAAGGGGAAGACCTTTTAGAATGGAGATAAGGAGAAATATCTTCAGCCAGAGAGTGGAATTCATTGCCACAGAAGGCTGTGGAGGCCAGGTCATTGAGTATATTTAAGACTGAGGTAGGTAAGTTCTCGAGTATGAAGGGAATCAAGGGTTACGGGGAGAAAGTGGGAGAATAGGGTTGAGAAACTTATCAGCCATGATTGAATGTTGGAGCAGACTTGATAGGCTGAATGGCTGAATTTCTGCTCCTATGTCTTATGGTCTTATAATTGCTGTAAAGCATCTGTCCTGAGGTCATGTACAGGGCTATAATCAATGCAAATTGAAATGACAGCCAAGATTTCTTGTTAAAATCTCATCTGAAGGTCTGCAGATTTGGCAGATAAGCATTCCCTCAGTATTGCCATAAAGTACCAGTTTAAATTATGTGCTCACATTTTAGGAATGAGACTAAACTCTGCAGCCATCGGAACCAAAGTCTCATATGCTGCTAATAAATCACAACTGACATGACCAAACTCATTACAATACTTTTAAAAAAGGACTGTGCTTATGTAGAACTTTCCACTGCCACCAAATGTCACAGTCATGATCCACACTGAAACTGAAATCACCATGGTAATGTAGGAAATGTGACATCCAATTTGCACATAGCAACCACCCAGAAACAGCACTATGATAATGACTAGATAACCCATTTTTGAGATGTTAAATGAAGGATAAATATTGGTCAGGACATTAAGAATCACACTGCTGTATTTCTTCAGAGTCAGACCATGCACTTTGGTTTTTTTAATATGCAAAAAGGGCATTTCCAACAGCCAAGCGCTCCTTCAGTACTACATTAGAAATCAGTCTGGTCTTTTATACTCAGTCAGGCACATCTAACATATAATCCCAGACCAACTAGGATTCGTGACCACTGCATAAATGAGTTGCAAGTTCCTATACCCAGGCTACCAGGGTTAACAGTACAACGTCTGGAACTGGTACATATGCAGAACATGGAAAAACGAGACAGTGCTGTGAAACATTTTACTCTTTTCTACAGTGTAGCCTGCTGAGACACCTCCAGATAGTAATCAATAGGAAGTCCGTGAATTAAGAATATCCACCATTACAATGTTAATCTCCGGAAAAATATTTGAAAATGTTGGATCTTGTTTAACGAGATGTAACAGGGTTTTTAAACTGACAGCTAATTTTACAATTACTGTTCATTATCTTCACTGGCCCTAGAAAGCTTATGTTTAACAAGTTTCTAATTTTGCCACATTATAAAAAGATTCCATACACTTTTGAAATAATTTTAAAAGAGTAGTTTAATTTTTAGCTTCATCATAATGCAATCATTTACTTTGGCAAATAAAAATGAAATGTGAAGTTACTAAGTGATTTTATCTTTTCTTGTTTGGCACATCTAAAAGCTTTAATACGATTAGTTGTTTGCCTGTTTGTCGACATCACTGCTACTGCACGCCAAAAGATTTTAACTTGGTGGCAAATTTAACACAAGGAACAGGAAAAACAGACCAAAGATTGCTAGATGTTTGTGAGCAACTTGAGGTTAGCAACAAATGACACCCTTCACTGCTGACTGCAAAATCCATCGTTAAGTACTCAAAGTGTAGAAGTACACACATTGCACAAGTGAAGAATGTAAATACAGAATTTATCTGTGTTGGCCATGAAATTGGAACAGGAAATTAGATTTTATACTGAACAATTTTAAATCAGTATGCAAATGAAATATAATTTTCATCAACAGTATGCAGACAAAATAGCTCAGATTTCAGAGGTTATTCATGTTCCACTCAGGCTACAAGTAAATATGAACTACTGCTTTGTGAATTAAACCATAACACCATGCCAAAAGGAGCACAATGTCAAAGTGATGTAAAAGTAACTTTGAATGATCAAGAGGTGAAACTAAATTCCAGGCAAAAGAGGTGAGACAATAACTCCCGAAACATTTAATAGATGAGCATTGTAGGTCTTTGAATGGACTTGCTAGAAATGGTCAAATGACTGTCTGTCTATCTCAAGCTTACTGAGAGAAGCTTGCCCTGCAATACTTCATTCAATTATAACTAAACAAAAACTGCGCAGGAATAAAGCAAGCAAACTGAAGTAGCTGGAATCTTCAAACTGACCTTGAAAGCAAACTTAAAACAAAGTAGTGATAAACGGCTCCATTTCCGAATGGCAGGCAGTGACCAGTGGAGTACCGTAGGGATCAGTGCTGGGACGCAGATTTTTACAATATATGTTAATGATATAGAAGATGGTATTAGCAATAACATTAGCAAATTTGCTGATGATACTAAGCTGG
>NC_057713.1:83724172-83775935 GCF_004010195.1 Chiloscyllium plagiosum | reverse complement strand
GTAAAGGGGCAGTACAGAGAGATCTGGGTATTCTTGTACACCAGTCAATGAAGGTAAGCATATAGGTACAGCAAGTAGTGAAGGCGGCTAATAGCATGCTAGCCTTCATAACAAGAGAGATTGAGTATAGATGCAAAGAGGTTCTTCTGCAGCTGTATAGGGCCCTGGTGAGACCACACCTGGAGTACTGTGTGCAGTTCTGGTCTCCAAATTTGAGGAAAGACATTCTGACTATTGAGGGAGAGCAGCATAGGTTCACGAGGTCAATTCCTGGAATGGCAGGATTACCTTACACTAAAAGACTGGAATGTCTGGGCTTGGATACCCTTGAGTTTAGAAGACTGAGAGGGGATCTGATTGAGACATAAAATTATTAAAGGATTGGACACTCTGGAAGCAGGAAACATGTTTCCACTGATGGGTGAGTGCCGAAACAGAGGACGCAGCTTAAAAATATAGGGTAGACCATTTAGGACAGAGATGAGGAGAAACTTCTTCACCCAGAGAATGGTGGCTGTGTGGAATGCTCTGCCCAGAGGGCAGTGGAGGCCCAGTCTCTGGATTCATTTAAGAAAGAGTTGGAAGAGCTCTCAAGGATTGTGGAATCAAGGGTTATGGAGATAAGGCAGGAGCAGGATACTGATTAAGGATGATCAGCCATGATCATATTGAATGGTGGTGCAGGCTCGAAGGGCAGAATGGCCTACTCCTGCACCTATTGTCTATTGTCACATTGCTGTAAAATGGACAAATATACATTAGAGTACAACTAAAATTACAGAAATACCTTGGTAGCCAAGCCATTTCACAAAAAAATGCAACCCAATGAGAAACATACTCTATTTCACACAAAAAAAATCAAAGTTAATAATTTTATTGTTATACATTTAAAATTGCAAAGTTTAACTTCATCCTGAGAAAGTTTACTATTAGCTCTTGTAACTAGAATGACAATGCACACCATTAATTGTTTGAAAACACAGTAGTGAAGTCCATATAACCCACAAATGTATCTCCAATTATGAACTATTTAAAACAAAATAAGTTTCACAGACTGAAGTCTCAGGTTCAATTCCCATTTGGGAATTATTTAACTGTTTGCAGCTGCACAGGGAAAACAATTAGGAATCTTAAGCCTCATTGCTAACCAGTTGCACCACAAAGATGTGAACAGATCTAATAATGATACTGGCTACAGTCATGTCATTTTAAACTTACATTACACAGGAAATGTGCTAAAAGACATCAATGTTTTCCTAAATGGAATCAAACTGGCAAGAAAAAATGCAAAGAATCTGTAAATCATTAATGAGGCATAAAGGAACATTCTAAATACTATGTAACACTATTAAGCGAACACGAAAACAGTACATGGTCTAGTAGATGTCCTAGGTCAGTAATTTCTAAGAAGCATCAAATATCAAATGTCACAGCATCTCGTGTTGTTGTTCAGAACTCTAGTTTTAACCGATGTTCAAAAATTGGATCGTGTCAGCAGTAAACTGACTAAATAAACAGCACAAAAACAGAAATTGCTCAAGCAGCATACACAGAAGATAAACAAAGTTAATATTTCAGGCTAATAAAATTTAGAGATGCAATGTTTTGAGTGAAGGATGGGCGGGAACAGGTTAAAAAAAAAAGCAAAGTTTGTGATATGGTCATGGACAAGAGAAATTGTCTGACAAAGTAAACCTTTGAGCCAAAGGAAATGGTAATGAGGCAGAAACAAAATGAAGAAACAAAAAATCCTTGAGTAGCGATCAGAAAGCAAATACAAGAGGAAAACGAAAAGGTGCAAATAAAACGAAACAAAATGACTATCGGAAATGATGGTCTGAAATTGTTGAAGTCATTGGTGAGTGCACAAGGGTGCAAAGTATCTGAAAGCTGGTACTGTTCCTCATGCTTACATGAAACATCACTGGAACTTTGCAGTGAATAGGGCAGTGGACAAAGTGTGAAAGCAAGTTGGAGAATTAAAATGACAGGCCACAGGAAGCTCAGGGTCATTCTTGCAGACTGACTTAAGATCTCCACGAAGTGCTTACCTAATCTGCAATTAGACATCCCTAATTAAAAAGAGACTAGATTGAAAGTATACACAACAAATGCTTCAGCTGGATGGCAGTTTAGGACCTTGCATGGTGAGGAGTAAAATGGCAAGAGTTACATCTCCTGTGTTCATATGGAAAGCCGTAAGAAAGGTCTGGATGATAGCGGAGTGGACCATAGTATCATGGAAGGAATGGTCCCTTCAGGATGCTGAAATGGGAGTGGCTTCCCATTGAAGATGGTGACATCACATTCAAGGTGGTAAAATAAATAGGTATGGTAGCATAGGTTAATAGAATAAACAAGAAAGTATATAGAATTCTCTCCTTTAGCAAGAGGTGGGAGGTTATGCAAAAATTGTGTAAATACAATGAGACTTCGGTTGGAGTGCTTTCTGGTCACTGCAATACAGAAGGGTGCAATCATACTTCAGAAAGTATTTAGAAGGGTGCTGCCAGGAATGTAGAATTTCAGATAGGGCAAGATTGAATAGTCTACGTTTGTTTGGAACCAAGGAGATAGAGGGGGAGATTTAACTGATGTTTGTAAATTGAGGACCCTAGCTGAGGGATTGGAATGAAGTGATCTATTTCTGCTAACAAAGGGTTGAATAGCAAGGACATGATGTAATCAATGGAAGGATTAGACCGAGGTTCAGGACACGTGTTCACCACAAGGTGTGGGGGATCTGGAGCTCATTGCCTGAAAGTAAGGTAAAGCAATTTCATTTCAAAAAACTGCCTGGTTGTGCATTTGAGTTACCATAGCTTCAGGAATACAGACCAAAAGCTGGATTAGACCAGATAGCTCTTTATAATTGGCATGGGCACAATGGTCTAAATGGCCTCCAAATATCCGATAAATCTTTATGTTTCTATGTTACCTGTGCTCAGGCATATTACTTACAATTAAATACTAAATGGGTGGAAGATATATGGTGGAAATTGGAGTGCGTTGGGTCCAGAAGGTTGAAAACATGGATATCAATGTTTGTCAAAGGGACTGGGGAGTATCCAAAAGGCTGGAATCAAGAGGCAGTCTGTACAGCTGAAGGAGTATAGAGAGATAAGGACAGAGTACATCATGAAGGTATTTAATCTTGTAAATAGAACTTTAAACTGAAGGCATCAGAAGTCTTATGAGTCAATATAGTTTACCATAAAATGGTCAGCCTGGAATAATAAACTTCCCAGAGTAAGTAGATATGATGTTAAGATGGTTGAAAATTAAATAATGTCATAAAGTCAATTTAACTTGTGTTTTTTCTTATATTCATATTTCAGCAATACTCCTGCACTACATTTCCATACAGAATTACACGTTGATTATTTAATAACACAAATAAACTTGAAATTACAACAGCTTCATTACCTAGTCATCTTAAGCTGTCATGAGGTGAGCCAAGTGTCATCATCACAGAGTAACAGTGAAATTTCAGACTGACTCAATTATACTTATGGGTCTTAACAACCACTATTCCAATGCCACTACATCCCCAAATTTGGTGACATCTGCAAACTTATTAACTATACATCCTACATTCATATTATTTACATAAATGACAATAAGCAGTGGACCCAGCACCGATTGTTGTGGGACACTGCTGGGTAGAGGCCTCCAGTCTGAAAAGCTACCCTCCACCGCCACCCTCTGTCTTCTACCTTCGAGCCAGTTCTGTATCCAAATGGCTTGTTATTCCTGTATTCCAAGAGATCTAACCTTGTTAATCAGTCTACCATGAGGAACCTTGTCGAATGTCTTTCTGAAGTCCATATGGATCATGTCCATAGCTCTGCTGTCTTCGTTACTTCAAAAAAATAAGTCATTGAGACACAATTTCCATCAAAAGCCACGCTGACTATCACTAATCAGTACTTGCCTTTGCAAATACATATCAATCCTGTCCCTCAGGATTCCCTCCAATAACATGCCCACCACTGATGTTACTGGCTGAAAGTTCTCTGGCTTTTCCTTACCATCCGTCTTAAATATTGACATCACATTAGCCAACCTCTGGCACTGCAACTGTGGCTATCAATGATGCAAATACCTCATCAAGGGCCCCAGCAATCACTTCCCAAGCTTCCCATAGAGTTCTAATGTACACCTGATCAGATCCTGGGAAGCTGGGAAAAAATTGTGGCTGTAAGAGCTGCTGCTTTTTTTTGAAGTATTTTCAGTGTTGGAGCTGATTTCCTCAACTTTTAGGAGTAGTAATTGTTTTATAAGCTGTTGCATTGTTTTGAAAATTTGGGAAAAAGGATCAAAACAACAGCACTTTAAAAAAGAGGGAGAGAGACAAAGGTAGTGACCATGTGGGAAGTGAATCAAATCTGCACAGCTGATTTACTTCTGGCCCAGCAGGGAACGTGCACAGCGAACTGCATTTGCTGTTTAGTTTCAAGGATCTCTGGATGTCAGAGTTCATCTAAGAAAAATAAACAACCAACAAAATTCACAGCTGACCTTGGAGAAACCTGTATGGGGAAGCTCACAGCAGGGGAGCAGCGAAGTAGCTAGTTTTAAAAAGTGTAGTCCTACTGATTTTTAATTAATTATTTAAATATGTGCTTTTATTGAGATCTGTCTCTCGATTAAATTTAGGTAATAAGTTAGCCTTAAAGTGTTTTTAGAGTGGTAAGACTGGGTTGTTTACTGGGTCTGCAGATTATTAGCGCCAAAGATGGCCTTTAGAAGAGTGATGTGCTTTTCCTGTCAGATGTGGGAAATTAGGGAGAGTTTCCATGTTATTGATGATTAGTCTGCAGGATGTGTGTTTGGTTGCGAGTCCTATCAGGTTGCAGGGATCGGTTGGAGCAGCAGTTAGAGGCAATGAAGAATTTACAGTTACTAGGAGGTGTGATGGATGGCAGTTGCAGGAAGGAAGATAAACCAAAGATACAATCAGGTAGATGAGTGACCTCCAGGAAAGGTAGGAGAGGGAGGCAGGTAGCCACAGGAGACTCCTCCATTATCTCCATCTCAAACAGATACAATGTTTTGGAACATGTAAATAGTGAAGTACTCTCAGGGGAGTGTAGCACTGACAGCCAGGATTCTGATATCAGGTCTGGCTCTACTGTAATGAGGGGTATGTCAGGTTCCAAGTGGTCAATTGTGATGGGGACTCTGTAGTCAGAGACACAGACAGACATTTCTGCAACCAAACAGCCAAACATCAGAATGGTGTTTGTAATTACAGAGACATGATTCCAGGATGGGCTGGACTGGCAGCTTAATGTTCCAGGCTATAGATGCTATAGGAAGGATAGAAAGGGGGGCAAGAGAAGTGGGGGAGTGGCACTTTTATCAAGAATAACAGTACAGCTGCACTTATAGAGGATATTCCTGAGAATAAGTGCAGGGAAGTTATTTGGGTGGAACTGAGAAACACAAAACGGATGATCATCTGTGAATTGTACTATAGATCCCCCAATAGTTAGCCTGAAATTAAGAAGCAAAATTGTATTGAAATCTCAGTTAGTAAGAATAATAAGGTGGTTATGGTAGGGGACGCGAACTTTCCAAACATTGACTGAGATTGCCATTGTGTTAATGACTTGGATGAAGAGGAATTTGTTAAGCATGTACAAGAAAATTTCTGATTCAGTATGTGCATGTACCTACTAGAGAAGTGCAAAACTTGACCTGCTCTCAGGAAATAAGGCAGAGCAGGTGACTGAGGTATCAGTAGAGGAGCATTTTGGGGCCAGCGACCATAATTCTCTTAAGTTTTAAAATAGTGATGGGAAAGGATAGACCAGGTCTAAAAGTTGAAGTTTTAAATTGGAGGAAGGCCAATTTTGATGGGATTAGGCAAGAACTTTCAAAAGTTGATTGGGGGCAGATGTTTGCAGGTAAAGGGATGGCTGGAAAATGGGAAGCCTTCAAACATAAGATTACGATTGTCCAGAGTGAGGATGTTCTTGTAAGGATGAAGGGCAAGGCTGGTAGGCATAGGGGATGCTGGATGGGAGAAATTGAGGTTTCTGTCAAGAATAAGTAGGAAACACATGTCAGGTATGGACAACAGAGATTGAGTGAGTGCCTAGAAGAATATAAACGGAGTAGGTGTACTTTTAAGAGGGAAATCAGGAAGTCAAAAATAGGACATAAGATAGCTTTGGTATATAGGGTTAAAGAGAATCCAAAGGGATTCTACAAATACATCGAGGATGAAAGACTAACTAGGAAGAGAATAAAGTCCCTAAAAGGTCAGTAAGGCAGCCCTTGTGTGGAACCGTAGGAAATGGCGAGTATTTTGCATCAATGTTTACTGTGGAGAAGGATATGGAAGATAGGGAACATGGAAAATAAAGAGATAGCTTGAAAAATGTCTATATTACAGAGGTGGTGCTGGACATCTTAAAACGCAAAGGTAGATAAATCCCCACTCTGAGACAGTTCATAATTAAACAAACACCAATTCAACAAATTTAAAAGAAAGAAGGGTCAAGTTTTGGCTTCCGATCCCTCGCTTATTACAATTAAACAAATTGGACACACCAAAATACGAATTGGACATACCAATTCTATCGGAATTTCAAAATGCTTGTATATGGGGGATAATATACAAGTATGTGGGGAGTTGGTCCTAGGTTCCATATTACGGACTTGAGATGTGTACATCGAAAGAAGCAGATCCCTGAGGTGGGACACAAAAAGCAATGTGTGTTGCTCATCCAAAAGAATCCAGGCCAACCACAAAGAGTAAACACACCTGCAGCTTATTTTTCTCCCATAAAAACAATAGCTAGCAACAGGGGTTATTACATGCACGAAAGTCAAACAAAAAACAGGCAATGAATAATAAAATGGCTCTGTCTACATCAAGGTTTCAGTTTTGAAACAAACATAAAAGGTAATCATTTATGAACAGTGCAAAAATAAGTGAATCAAGGACAGAAGGACACTTAAAAAAAAATAGATTGTAGACCAGATTCCAACAACCTGCATTACAATCTTCAAAATTCAATTCAAAAGAACTGAAGGCTATAATTGCAAATATACAGGTAGTTCTCTGATAATGTCATAGTTGCATTCCAGCAAAAGATTGATTAATAAAATATCACTTCATAGAAATATTGAGGCCCATAGGACAAGGGGCAGGGGCAGACCAGTAAACAAAGATCACTCACAATCACTCAAACATCACCCAAAAGTCTCATGCAAAATATGGCACAGCCTGAATGAAGGTTGAAATCATGTTTATTAAAACAGTTCATTTGAAAAACTTAAGAAAGCTGCTCTCTGTACAATACCTCTCAGAAAGCTGCTGTTGGAAGAGCTAATATCTGTGCAGGCGTAGACTGCCACTGACATCGCACATGTGCAGGACGATACGAAGACTGCCGCTGACATCGCCCATGTGCGGAATGCACAGAGACTTCAGCGCAGACATCGCGCATGTGCAGAACAGCACGAAGACTGGCACTGACTCATGCGCAGTAGAGCAAGAACTTCGGCGCACACGCGAAACATCACAGATTTCAGCGCACACATTCGCAGAACAAAGTGCGTGAACAGATGGGAATTGTGCTATTGCCAGAGGTAAGCATTTCTAAAGTGCCTTTCCCTAATTCTTCAGTGACATTATAGCCAAATCGCGCTGCAGAAATGCACGTTACCCAAGAACGATCTGTAGTTACCACAAACAAATTCAACTTTAAAAGTCAATAAAATCATAGACAAAAAGATCAGATATAATTGAAATGGAATTGATGAATTTTGTGGATTTAGCTATTTTCGCACAATCACAGAATTGCTACAGCACAGTATGCAGCTACTCAGCCCCTCTGCACAGGCTCTTCAAACAAACACTATCTGGTGTCATCTCCTGCATTTTTCCCTCTCACCTTTGAACACAATTCCTATCCAAATAAACACCCAATGCCCTCATGAATACTTCAAATAAATCTGTCTTCTTCACACTTCCAGGAAGCGCATTCCAGATTCCAGTTACTCAGTAAAAAAAAACTTGCAAATGATGTAAAATGTTTCTTTTGCACATTACTTTAAATCTATGCCCTCTCACTCCTGTTCAGTTTTTCACTCTTTACTACTTCATCGAGCCCAATCATGATTTTGGAAACCTCTATCAAATCTCCTGTCAACCGCCTTCTCTCCAAGATGAAAAATCCTAACTTCTTCAATCTATGCTCATAACTGAAGTTTCTAATTTCTGGAACAATTCTTGTAAATTACCTCTGCGCAATCTCCAGCGCATTCACATCTTTCCTATGACATGGCATCTACAACAGCATTCAATAGTCCAGCAAAGGTAAAACAGGTATCCTATACAAGTTCAACATCACCTACTTGCTCTTGTACTCTATGCCCCTTATAATAAAGCCAAGGAACTGCATGATTTATTAACTGCTGTCTCTACTTCAGTCCAATCACTTTCAACAATCTGTGCACAAATATATGCAATCTCTCTGCTGTACCTATTTAGAATTTTACTGTACCTCCTATTTTATATTGTATTTCAATGTTCTTCGTACCAAAGTGCAGCACCCCATACTCCTCTGCATTGAACCTCATTTGTCACCCCTTTGCCCACTCCTCTTGTCAATGTTATTTGCAGTTCTTCCACTGTCCTCCTTAGGATAGAACTCTTCCAAATTTCGTGTCATCTGCAAACTTCAAAACTACTCCTCTGCAAGCCAAGATCCAAACCATTAATCTACATATGAAAAGCAAGGGTCCCAAGGTTCCTGAGGAAACTCCACTACAAATGTTACTCCAACCCGAAAATTATCTACTTACCACTACTGTTTCATATCACTGAGCCAATTTTGTATCCACATTGCTACTGTCCCTTTTATAACATGACCCATAACTTCCTTCATAAATCTACTATGTAACACTATCAAACGCCCTCTGGAAATCCATGTATACCACATCAATAGCTTTACCCTTACCTAGCCAGTTAGCTTTTCAAAAACACCAGCTCGTCAAAATAAGGCTTTCCCTTTAGAAATCAATGCTGACTCTTCCTAATCAACCCATCTTTCTTTGTTTCTAATTCTATCCCAAATAATTGTTTCTGCAAACTTCCCTTCATCACTGAAGTTAACTGATTGTAATTAATTTATTTTGTAGTAAAATAAATTTATGCCAGAACTACTAAAAGCTGGGAGTTCATAATATACATAAAAGCATATTTTAAAACTCACACATCAAATGCGCTTTCTAAACAACAGTTGAAGTTTCACGTCAACAGGAAGGGAAATATTCCTGTAGGTTGTATTTGAAAAACAGCAAAAGTTTCTCCAGTAACAGCTTATAGTTATTGTTATCCGCAGCTTCGCTAACCATAGGTTTATAAGCTTGCGATGCTGGCACTAGACAGGAGTTGTTTTCCATTAACTCAACCAGCCCAATCACGCAGTCCTTCGTGGTAGTTCGGAGATTTACATTATAACTCAGTGTCATACGCTGTTTGTTATCTGTGAGAGGTCTGTAGTTCTATCCCCTTTAGATAATGAGGAGTTGGTGTGTGACACCTTTAATGAAATAAACCTTCCCAATGTACTTCAAGAGGCATTCTTAAACAAAATATGACACTGAATCACACAAGCAGACATTAGGGCAGATGATCAAAAGCATGATCAAAGTAACAAGTCTTTAAAAATGTCTTAATGAAAGTCAGGTGGGCAGTTTTGACAATAGCATTCTGGAGTTTAGTTCTATGCAGGAGGAGGTATGGCCTCAGAGCTACAATAATTACAATCAAGAAGGGTCGAGACTAAACTTAGAAGAGTGTTCATATCTAATGGCAATGGGTTTGGAGATTAGAGAATGAGAGGGGACCAAGTTGGAGGAGATCTGGAAACAAGATTGACACTTAAAAATTGAGCCTTTTTCTTTTAAAAAAGCAGGAGCCTCTGTGAGTCAGCAAGTCTTGGGGTGGGGAGTGGGGGTGGGGGGATGGGGGGATGGGATCCAGTCATTTAAGTCACAAGCAGAGTATTAGATCACTTCAAGTTCACAGTGGGCAGGTCACAGGCTGCCAGCCAGGGGTATGTTAGGACAATCAAGTCTAGAGATAACAAAGGTATGGATCATGGTTTCATCTGCAGAAACCTGAAACAGAGACAAAGTCAGGCTCAGTACATTTTTTTTTCTTTCTGAGCTGAGAATTTAAAATTTCAAATGGGTGAAAATAAAAGGAATTGCACAAATAAGAATTTAATGAACAGTGCAGCTAAGGAATTTATTTACTGAGAACAGGTTTGTCATGCATGGAAATACATATTAAATTTGTAATTTACCTAGCTAAACTTAAGGACAAATAACTGCCCTGATATTTAGAAACATGAAATCTAATTCGTTAAATAAGCACATGACAGATACACAGCAGGTGATACTTTGCTGCTGAAGCACGTGCAGCCTTGTAGACACCCAAGCAAACCGTTTGCTTGATAAACAAGAGTTCAAAAAGGAGCAAGTTATCTGGAAACATTGTTCTTCAAGGCAACCACATCCCGTAGGTTAAACACTTCTGGCTTAATCAATGTTAGAAAAGTATCACAAGTGGAGGCAGTATGCTGGTATAAACAAAGGAGCTTTAGCCTTGCACTTGTCTAACAGGATTGACCAGCTTAAAGCTTGCATGAATGAGACCAAAGACTGCAGGGAGAATGAACAAATTGACCACAGTGCTGTGGTCTAGAGGGGCCTTTAAAAATTGGGAGATTAAAAGCATTAGTAGCTGTAGAAGACAAGATGCTGTGTTTAGCAGCCAAGAATAGGAGTCTAAAGGCTGTGATGCCAGACCAGTACCAGGTTAAAGACATCTCAGTGCTGGAGAGAAATGTGCAATGGGAGGAGGAGGATCATGGTCCCCATGGATACCAATGATGTAGCGAAGTTTAGTAAAGAGGTTCAACTATAAAGTCATAGAGTCAGAGATACAGTATAGAAACAGATCCTTCAGCCCAACTCGTCCATGCGGAGCAGATATCTCAAGCTAATCTAGTCCCACTTGCCAGCACCCGGCCCATATCCCTCCAAACTCTTCCTATTCATATACCCATCCAAATGTCTGTTCAATGTTGCAATTGTACTAGCCTCCACTACTTGCTCTGGCAACTCATTCCACACACATATCACCCTCTGCATGAAAAGGTTGCCCCTTAGGTCTCTTTTATACCTTTCTCCTCTCACCCTAAACCTATGCCCTCTAGTTCTGGACTCCCCTACCCTAGAGAAAAAAAACTTTGTCTATTTACCCTATCCATGCCCCTCATGAATTTTATAATATTCAATAAGGTCACCCCTCAGCCTCTGACACACCAGGGAAAACAGCCCAGCCTATTTAGCCTCGCCCTATAGCTAAAATCCTCCAACCCGAGCAACATGCTGTAAGTGTTTTCTGAACTCTTTCAAGTTTTACAACACCATTCCAATGGGAAGGAGACTTGAATTGCATGCAGTACTCCAGAAGTGACCTAACCAATGTCCTATACAGCTGCAACATGACCTTCCAACTCCTACACTCAATACGCTGACCGATAAAGGAAAGCATACCAAAAGCCCTCTTTACTATCGTATCTACCTGTGATTCTACTTTCAAGAAGTTATGAACCTGCGCTCCAAGGTCTCTTTGTTAAATAACACTCCCTAGGACGTTACCATTAAGTGTATAAGTCCTGCTAAGATTTGCTTTCCCAAAATACAGCATTTATCTAAATTAAACTCCATCTGCCACGCCTCAGCCCACTGGTCCATCTGATCAAGATCCTGTTGTAATTTGAGGTAACCTTCTTCGCTGTCCACTACACTTCCAATTTTGGTGTCATCTGCAAGCTTACTAACTGTACCCCTTATGCTCACATCCAGGTCATGTATATAAATGATTAAAGGTAGTGGACCCAGCACTGATCCTTGTGGCACTCCACTGGTCACAGGCCTCCAGTCCGAAAAACAACACTCCACCACGACCCTCTGCCTTCTACCTTTGAGCCAGTTTTGCATCCAAATAGCTAGTTCTCCCAATATTCCACAAGACTTGCTAAGCAGTCTGCCATGGGGAACCTTGTCGAATGCCCTACTGAAGTCCATATAGATCACATGCACTGCTCTCCCCTTGTCAATCCTCTTTGTTACGACTTCAAAAAACTCAATCAATTCAACTCAATCACCAATTTGCCCACCACCGTCAGGCCCACAGAACTATAGTTCTCTGGCTTGTCCTTACCATCTTTCTTAAATAGTGGCACCACGTTAGTCAACCTCCAGTCTTTCAGCACCTCACCTGTGACTATTGATGATACAAAATGTTGTAGGACTATGAGCAGCGAGGTGCCCAATTGAAAGGCAGAACCACAATGGTAAAAATCTCTGGGTTACTATCAGAGCCATAAACAAATTAATATGAGGTTAATAAGATTAAATAATTGAATGTGCAGATCAAAGATTGGAGTTGGAGAAACTAGTTTTTATTTATGGTGCACTGGCATAAGTCGGGCGGAAAGAGGAAGCTGTACCACAGCAATGAACTTCACATAAGCTATGCTGCAACCAGTACCCTGCCAAATGATATAACTAAGTGAGCAGAGAGGGTTTAAAACAAAATAATTAAGCGGGGAAATGGGGACATACAAGGGAAGATCTGGAAAGTCAAAGGGAAAGGGCAACTTGTAATGCAGGACAGCCATAAATATATCGGCAATCTGTGTGTCAGGAAGGCAACAAGCACACAAACACAAAAATGCACTGTCAAATAAGATCAGGGTTTGGAAAATGTTAAAAAGACACAATTAAATGCTCTCTGATTGCTCACAGCATTCAGTCAAAATAGATGACTTGATGGTGCAAACAGAAATTAATAGGATATCACAACCAATACAGAGATATGGTTACAGGGTGAGACTTAAGTAATACAGCTTTTAGATGGACAGGAAGAAAAGGGAAAAGGTTGCGGGTACATCATTTAATGAAGAGAGTAGTGAGGAATAATCTTACTCCCAAGATCAAATATAAAATCAGTTTGGTTGGAGATAAAAAAAAGTTAACAGGTATGAAGTCCCTGGTGGGGTGCTTATTACAGTTGCTGCACTGCAGAACTAAGTATAAGTCAAGTAAAAACAGTGATTCATAAAAAAGGTGGCGCAATGTTCATGGGCAATCAATCTTTATGTAGATCAGGCATATCAAATTATAACAGAAATCTGGAGAATGGGTTCATGGAGCATATTCAGGAGTTTCTTCCAACAATGCATTCTAAAAACCAAAGAGTATACTGTATTAGACCTAATAATACATATTGAAACATAATTAATTTATTTCACAATAAAGGATCCTCTACGTAATAGCAATCATACATGAAGAATTTCACATTCAGTTTCACTACATGAAATCTGGGTCGAAAATTACGGTCTTAAATTTAAATAAAGCCAATTACAGGTGCAAGCATATGAATACAAGCTGTCTAAAGTGCTGGGAACCTAGGCTAAAAGATAAAATGGTAGAGAAGCAGTAGCAAACATTTCTTGAAATAATTATTAACTCTCAACAACGATATATTCCATTTAGAAAGAAATACTGCATGCTTGATACATCACCCACAGCATGCAAAGCAAGTTAAGAATATCAAATTGAAAAGGCTCATAACGCTGCAAAGATTAGTGATAGCCCAAAAGATTGAACTTTATGGGTCAAAACAGGATGTCGAAAAAGACAAGGAAAATTAAGAATATGAGAGAAACCTAATAAGCGCGGTAAGAACAAACAGGGGGAAAATAACAAAGAAATGGCAGAGACTTTGAATATCTATTTTGGATCTGTATTCACAATAGGCCATTTTTTGGGAATACTGCATGCAATTTTGATATCCCTACTATAGGAAGGATGTTGTAAAATTTGAACGAGTTCAGAAAACATTTACAAGGATATTGCCAGGGTTGTTAGGTTGGAGCTATAGGGAGAAGCTGAATAGATTGTGGCTATTTTCCCTGGAGCATCGGAGGCGGAGGGATGACCTTATAGAGGTTTATAAAAGCATGAGGGGCTTTTATAGGGCAAATAGGGTAAATAGAAGAGGTTTTCCCCTGGGGATGGCAGTCCAAAACTAGACGATATAGGTTTAAGGTGGGAGGGAAAAGGTTTAAAAGGGACTTAAGGAGCAACGTTTTCATACAGTAGGTGGTGAGTGTATGAGCTGCCAAAGGAAGTGATGGAGGCTTTTTTTTTTATTTATTCATTCACAAGATAAGGGCATTATTGGCTTGGCAACCATTTATTGCCCATCCTTAATTGCCAGAGGGCAGATAAGTGTCAACCACATTGCTATAGGTCTAGTGTAGGCTTTTCCTTCCCTAAAGAACATTAGTAAACCAGATATGTTTTTCCTGACAATCAGCAATGGATTCATGGTCATTATTAGACTCTTTACTCGTGATATTATTCAAATGCAATTCCACCATCTGTTGTGGCAGGATTCAAACTCAGGTGCCTGAGTCGTTATTATTGGATTAACAGTCCAGCGATAATGCCATTAGGCAGTCACCTCTTCACTGGTACAATTTCAACATTTAAAAGGCATCTAGATGGGTATATGAATAGGAAGGGTTTAGAGGGATATGGGCGAAATATTGGTAAATGGGACTAGACTATTTTAGAATATCTGGTCAGCATGGATGAGTTGCACCAGAGGGTCTGTTTCCATGCTGCATGACTCCAAGACTCTAAGTGATAACAGAGTGGATGAATGGTAATAATCTTTCAATATTCTCAAGATGCTGGAAAGTTCACAAAAAACTTAGAAAACTGTAACCGTAACACCTCTTTTCAAGAAAGGAGGGAGTCAGAAAGGAATCTACATTAGTTAGCCTAAAAACTCTCATTTGGATAACGCTTGAATCTATTGTTGAGTTAGTAGAATAGTTGGCAAATCATAATAGAATCAAGGGTTAACACGGTTTTGTGAAAGGGGAATCAGGTTTGATCAATTTAGACTTTTTTCGACATGGTAACTAAAAGCTAACCAATAGGAGAGAGAGGAGAGGAGAGACTAGGGCGCATTTTCAGGATAGTAATCTGTAACTAGTAGAGCGCCAAAGAGATTAATGTTGAGGCCATAATTATTTACAAAATATATTAATCAATTAGATGATGGGTGCGATTGTATGACCAAGTTTGGTGAATAACAGAAAAATAGGTGGGGAGGCAATTGATGAGGATTGCACAAAGAGTAGGCAAAGGAGTACAGACTGATTAAGTGAGTGGACCAAACTTGGCAGGTAGAACATAATGTGGAAAAATGTGAGGCTATGAATTTTAGAAGAATACAGGAGCTGAACATTTAGTTAAATGGAGAAAATCTGCAGAAAGCTACAGATGAAGGGATTTGGGGGGGACCTCACGTATAAATTACATAAAGCTACCATACAAGTTCAGCGGAAAGAGAGAAAGTAAATCAACTGTTGGCCTTTACATGAAAAGGAATGGAATATAAAATAAACATGTCTGAAAACTACTCAAGGTATAGTTATACCACACCTAGAATAATCTGACAATTTTGATCCACTTGTCTAAGGAAAGATGTATTGACATTGGAGTCAGTCGGGACATGGTTCACCTGGGCATGGAGGGATTGTCTTCTGAGAAGTTGAGTAGGTTGTGCTTGTGCTCATTGGAGTTTAGAAGAATGGGAGGCAGCCATATTGAAACAAATGATTCTTAGGTGACTTAAAGTAGAAAGATGCTGAGAGATTATTTCCCCTTTGTTGATGGGTCCAGGACAAAAGGACATGGTCACCAATTCAAGACTGAGATGAGGAGGAATTTCTTCGGAGGATAGTAAATCCATGGAATTCTTTACTGCAAAGAGGATGTCATTAAGTATATTCAAGGATCAAACAGCCAGATATTTGATCATTAAGATTTGCAAGAGTAATAGGAAAAAATGCAGGAAAGTAAAGTGGAAGTTTATCACATTAGCATGATCTCAGTTGAGATAGCAAGCAGGATAGATTGCGAGAAACCAGAAGATGTAGTGTATTTTGATATGTAAAGGGCCATAATATGCCACGTAAAAACTTAATGCCCATGACCAGAGTTCATGGTATTGCAATGATGCGTCCGTGTGGAAAGATGTCTGGCTAATTAATACAAAACAGAAACAAGATTAATGTTTCACTTTCAACTTGGCAAATTAAGTAAGACTTGGAGATAGTGAGGACTGATGCTGGAAAATCAGACTTGAACAAGTGTGGAGCTAGAAAAAGCACAGCTCGTCAAGCAGCATCAGAAGAGCAGGGGAGTCAACATTTCAGGTTGGAACCTTTCATCAGGACTGGAGAGGGGATGGTGGCTGAGAAATAAAGAGAGAGGGATGTTGGTGGCTCTGGGGCAGTGGGGAGTGAAAGGTAGGTAGGATGGAGAAAGGTGGATCCAGATAAGAGGTGACTGTGATTAGTCAGTGGGAAGGATGGAACAGTAGGTGGAGGGAAGGTGGAGAATCAGGTCAAGGGGGCAAGGCGGAGAACGAGGGCTTGACCTGGGATGAGGTGGGGAGATTTGAAAGCTGGTTATGTAAAACTCAGGGAATGCAATGTGCATTAATGCTGGGACCTCAACTATTTCCAATTTATATTAATGACTGAGTTGAAGGGTCAAACTGTATTATAGCCAAATTGCTAACAGTAGAAAATTGGGTAGGAAAGTAAGTCGAGATGTAGATATAAAATATTCTGCAAAGGGATGTAGATAATTGAAATGAGTGGGCAAAACTTGACAGAATATTGTGGGAAAATGTGATGTTGTCCTCTTTGTAAAGAATAGAAAAACAAAATATTATAAAATGGAAAGAAGTTGCACAATGGTACAGCACAAAAGGGATCTGGTTGTCCTCTTATCAATCACGAAGTGTCAGCATATATAGCAAGAAATTAAAAAGCAAAATAGATTTTTGGCCTTTAGTGGAAGTGGGAGGAGGGTTGTATTTATTCTTTCATAGGATGTGGGCATCACTACCATGATCAGCATTTGTTTCCCATCCCTAATTGCTCCGAACTGAATGGTGCTACTTCAATCGGCAGTTCAGAGTCAACTACAGCACTGTGGGTCAGGTGTCTCCAATCAGGCAGACCAGCCATTTGGCCCCTTGAGGCTGCTCCAGTGTTCAATAAGATGACTGATTTGATGGTAAAGAAGGTTCATGAGTATGAATGATCTCCCCCTGGTCTTATTTCTCATGTTAAATATATACAATTGTGACCGTACGACAATGTTGATTAAATTCTAAGGTTAGATATAACACTAAGGTTATAAGCAGCTTGACAAGGTCAGTGGCAACCAAGATGTGTTTGTAGTCAGGACCAAAGACAAAAGCTTCAGTTCTCCCAAAACTTAATTGAAAGACATTTTGTGTCTGTTACTGGATGTCAGATATGTGATCTGTTTTCTTTCTAAAAAAAAGATTAAAAATGTACAGGTTATCATCTGTAAGCAAGAGTTTTTAATCTCCAGATTTCTCAATTTTCTGAAAATTAAACCAGGGCAATGCTCAAAGAACTTGATCACAATGGCAAAAAACTTAATTTACCAGTATCAGTTACAAATACAACAAACATTGATGCATGATGACAGAATTCAATACCTGTTACAAAACACTCCAACAAATACCAAATAAACAAGCATCTATAACTTTTATAACCCCACACCACTTACCTCCACTGGCTAAAAGGTTCTCTTGTACTTTGTCCCTACTGTCTTCCAACACATCAGCCATGTACTGGGCTACCTTCTTCACAACACTGAAAAATGAGGCCACAATTAAACCAATACATCTCAACATAATAAAATAAAGCATCTTTTTCCAGTCAGTCATGTGCTGAAATACTACAGCATTTTAGATAAAGTAGTACCTAACAGACTAGACAGAGGGGACAAATGTATATGCTTCATCAAAATTGAATTCAAGAAATTCAATCATTCATAAACTAACATCCAAAGTTTGCTACAGATTATTACAAAAATTCAACCAGTTCACTGATGCCCTCCAGTGACATACATTGTCTGACCAATGTGTGACTGTGATCCATACAGCACAATTGGCTCTTCATGCCCTCTTTAACAAAAAAAAACTTAGTTCTACAAGCAATAACGCTTGTTACCTTGCATGGATAACCTAATATCAGGTAATAAATGTCAATTGGCCAAAGAAAAAATATATTTGACAAATCTTTTGGTTTACAAATTTCTTGTGAAAATACAAAGTTTTGGACTGAAATACTAGAATTTGAGCTGAGATTGTCCAAAGTCACTCAATATCAAGGAATACAATTTGATCAGGTTGAATGACTTTAAATCTGAATCTGGGAGTCAAAGAACAATGGACCAAGCAATTCTTCAAAATGTGAAGTTTACATGCCGACAGAATGCTGCGCTTTTGGCGATGATCTTTGCATCCTCACTGTCCATTGGACGAGTGCCAGATGACAGGTGGGTGGCAAATGCTATTCCGCAGTTCAAGAAAGGGAATAGGGATAATTCTGGGAATTACAGACCAGTCAGTCAGTCTTATATCTGTGGGCAAATTATTGGAGAGGATCCTGACAGACAGGGTTTATGATTACTTGGAAAAGGCTAGTTTGATTAGATAGTTAGCATGGCTTTGAGAGGGGCAGGTCATGCCTCATAAGCCTTACTGAATTTTTTGAAGATGTGACAAAACACATTGATGAATGTAGAGCAGTGGATGTGCTGTACATGATTTTAGCAAGGCTACATAAGGTTCTCTATGGTAGGTTCATTCAGGAAGGAAGGAGGCATGGAATACAGGTCTGGCTGTTTGGCTGGGCCATAGAATTCAGGAGGGTAGTAATAGATGGAAAGTATTCAGCCTGGAGTTGGTGACCAGTAGTGTTCCATAGGGATCTGTTGTGGGACCTCTGCTCTTCGTGATTTTTATAAATGACTTAGAAGTAGAAGGGTGGGTCTGTAAGTTTGCCAATGACATGAAGGTTGGTGGAGTGGTGAATACTGTGGAGGGCTGTTGCAGATTGCAATGGGACATTGACAGAATGCAAAACTAGATTGAGAAGTGGCAGATGGAATTCAACCTGGCGAAGTGTGAAGTGATTCATTTTTCAAGGTAAAATTTGAACACAGAATATAAGGTTAAAAGCAGGATTCTTTGTGGAGTGTGGAGGATCAGAGGGATCTTGGGGTCCATGTCCACAGATCCTTCAAAGTTGCCACCCAAGTTAATAGGCTTTTTAAGAAGGTTTTTGGATCTGAGTGATGCTGGAAAAGCAGAGCAGGTCAGGCAGCATCTGAGAGGCAGGAATATCGACGTTTCAGGCAAAAGCCCTTCATCGGGAATAGAGGCGGGAAGCCTCCAGGTTCTCGCTTGCCTCTATTCCCGATGAAGGGCTTTT
Organism: Chiloscyllium plagiosum; assembly: GCF_004010195.1. Classification (NCBI taxonomy): domain Eukaryota; kingdom Metazoa; phylum Chordata; class Chondrichthyes; order Orectolobiformes; family Hemiscylliidae; genus Chiloscyllium; species Chiloscyllium plagiosum. The sequence continues at coordinate 83,756,490 of NC_057713.1, read as the reverse complement.
GCTCAAAACGTCAATTTTCCTGCTCCTCGGATGCTGCCTGACTTGCTGTGCTTTTCCAGCACCTCTCTGATCTAAACTCTGGTTTCCAGCACCTGCAGTCCTCACCTTTGCCTTTTTAAGGTGGTGTATGGTGTGTCAACTTTCATTAGCAGGGGAATTAAGTTTAAGAACCACAAGGTTATGCTGCAGCTCTATAAAACCCTGGTTAGACATTTGGAATATTGGGTTCAGTTCTGATTGCCTCATTACAGGAACGATATGGAAGCTTGAGAGAGGATGAAGAGGAGATTTACCAGGATGCTGCCTGGACTGGAGGGCAGGACTTATGAAGAAAGTTTGAGGGAGCTAGGGCTTTTCTCATTGCAGCGAAAAAGGATGAGAGGTGACTTGATAGAGGTGCACAAGATGGTGAGGGGCACAGAAAGAGTGAATAGTCGGAGACTCCTTTCCAGGACAGAAATGGCTATCACAAGGGGGCATGATTTTAAAGTGATTGGAGGAAGGTTTAGGGGAGATGTCAGAGGCACAACATCGAGGGCAGACAGAACAGTACAGCACAGTACTGGCCTATCCACCCAACACAACTGAATAATTCTCACTCGGCAATTCAAGATTGCATGAAGATTAATATTGATTGCTACAATCATAGGTTAACATACAGCTCAAGTCAAAACGTCTTCACGTGTTAGTTCATTTTATATTCTGAGTTTTGGCTTGTTCAAATTTATTCCATACTCGAAGCTCGCTACGTTTGTTTCCCAGCTACCCCGCCCACCACATTAAAGAAGTGGCTTCCCTCGATGTGTACAACATACTTAATTTAAAAGCTAGCAAAATCTAAAAAGATGTAAGCAACTTTTACTTGGATCACACGATATTAAAAAAAATCCTGTCAGATTCCACAACCACCTTATTGGTACAACATACTTAATTTAAAAGCTAGCAAAATCTAAAAAGATGTAAGCAACTTTTACTTGGATCACACGATATTAAAAAAATCCTGTCAGATTCCACAACCACCTTATTGTAAAAAAAAATGATTTCACACCTAAATGTCAATTTTCAATGAACCGAATGGGATTGTATTGAAGGAAATAATGCATTCAACTATTTTGACTCATGAAGATATGAAACTTTCCAAGTAATCATTCATTTCAGTAACCAACATCAAAGGGACCACAAATTGGATCCAGTAAATACTAATACTATAATGCAACAAAATTATGGCTAGGCACTAACTGCACACAAGATTAGTAGTTCTAGTAGAAAATTAGAAATACAAGCTGACTCAAAATTTACAAGCTACTGGATTTCCAAATCTGACCCAAATGGTGTGCACATGATGTCTAAAGCTAATCATTCCTGAACAGAGGAAGGATGAGTAAGGGGGCAAACTGAACTGCGCAAAGTCAATGTCAATTCTGGCACAAAAACAGAAGGAATGAAACAATGGATTTGGTAGCAAGAAATAAATGACAAGAAAATTAACTTTACAATCTGATTCGTTAGTCCAATAATTCAACACCTTTCGGAATGGGATTCTGCATTTAATTGTATGCCAGAGAGAATTATTGCCAGTTATCAAATCATGAATTTCCATCAATAGATTTAACTTTCCATGGCAATTTGCCCCTATGACGGAGCAAATAAGGACTACAGATGCTGGAGATCAGAATCAAAAAATACAACACTGGGAAAGCAAAGTGCGCAGACAGCATCCGAGGAGCTGCCTTTATCTGTTCCATAAGCCCCCCAACCTGCCCAGCTACCTCACCCCCACCCAATTTAAATCTCGGCCCCCTTCCCCTCTCCACACGCTTGATGAAGGGCTTATGTCCAAAATGTCAGATGTTGCCTGACCTGCTGTGCTTTTCCAGCACCACACTTTTCAAATCTGTTCTCTTACAACATCATAGTTGCACTTCCATACAATGCTGTGTTTTAGAAAATTGTGCAATAGAACTAATGGGGCTGATGGGAAAAACAGGGTTGGGACAAAGCACCAAAAATACCAGTAAAAAAAACTGAAATAAAAACAGTAGTTAGCCTAATACAAACGATAGCACAATCTAAGTAAAATTTGACCTGTTAAATGGTACTGTATAGTACAATTCATCACAATCTTGAACGGCATCTATACCTGCTGGCAGCACTGAATGTGCCAACCACCTTTTTCTCCCTTAACAACTATGTGCAGAGTTTCCTAACTCTGACCACCCTGAGCAGCTGACAAATCATGTCCAAGCCCCTATACTGCTATTTTGTTTTGCAGTTAGTTACCATAGTGATTAGCCATTGAAACAATTTACATGCGTCTGCAAATATTCTTTAACATCTAAACATATTTTTTTAAATGAGACAAAAAAGCTCTTAATACATACAACACAGCCAAGTTTCAAACTACTCAACGCTGTCCTTTTACTGTTAGTCAATTCCAATGAAATTTCACTCTTATTTCAACTCTAAAATAAACAGATTGCTCCCAGCTTTTTGTCCTCAAGTTGTAGAGACATTTTCATGATGCTTTTCCAAGTTCCCTAGCACAAACATTTCACAATACCTTTCATGAAGCTCCTCACGAGAAAACACACAAGCCAACCAATCACGCAATGCCAACGCGGAGTCCAGTCCTCCGGCACCACGACATCGAGTGCCAGGGATGGGAATCGCGTAACAGTGAATGGCAGTGCACTTTATAAAAGAAAGTCGGCAATTCATAAATCACATTAATAAACGAGTGTTATAGAACTACTGTAATATGGTAGTTAAATGCAGTCACTCAAGTCAACATGTTTTCCATAAGTGACGAGTACAATGCTATAACTACAAAACTAACACCAAAGCAGATTAAATTGGCCTTCATTTGTGGTGATTCACAATTCATAGGGTATCACCTCTAATAGGTTGCTGGTCCATCTACACATTAGCGACGGCATATATCATTTCCACATGTTTTCATCATTGAAGTTTAGGCTAATATTAAAAAGGGTTGTACTTAAAAAGCTTAAGTCACTAGAGTCACTCTGAAGTAGTCCAAACTTGAGTTAGTCAGCAACTCTTAGTTCAGACAAATCTAAGTTTCAAAGTTTGCAAATAAAATTGAAGGTTTATGCTGTTGCACCATATCCCCAGCACTGCCTGTGTATTTGTTGCAATTCTTTGAACTGTGACAGTTACTGAGCAGTCTGTTCTCCGGCCAGTGTGCTATATTCGTGATCCAATAAATCCTTAGTCTTTCACATGTTACAATCCTCTGGAGACCAATAGCCCTTTAAGAGAGTTGAATTTCCCCAACAACTAGGGCAAAGAACCTGAAAACAAGACTTGACATCAAGGCTTTAGTGAACAAGCTACAAATAAACATGGATCAAATATTAACAAACAGGCAACTAGTATCAAACTGACCACTCCTGTATCCATGCTAATATCACTGCAACACCAAGAGCTTTTATCATGTGCAGTAGCAATCCAATTAATACATTTCTTCCGAAACCATCACTCAACACACTCTTGCACATAACTCAAGCTCACTTACAACTCTCCAGCACAGGTCGCCTTTTCTCTACTACGCCAGGTCAAAAGTGCCAATATCCTTTAACAATTTATCCGGTGCTCCCAAATTTTTCCAGATACAAGTACCAACAGTAAGGTCTACCTCAAAGAAGCCCCCTCACCCTCAGACAACAACATTTTTGGAAATCCAAAATTTCAGAGATTGCTGTGGTTCTGTTCGCCGAGCTGGAAGTTTTTGTTGCAAACGTTTCGTCCCCTGTCTAGGTGACATCCTCAGTGCTTGGGAGCCTCCTGTGAAGCACTTCTTGGTGTTCGGTGGCCACTATAAATGCCTGAGGAAACACTACAGAAGTGCTTCACAGGAGGTTCCCAAGCACCGAGGATGTCACCTATACAGGGGACGAAACGTTTGCAACAAAAACTTCCAGCTCGGCGAACAGAACCACAGCAACGAGCACTCGAGCTACAAATCTTCTCACAAACTTTCAATTTCAGAGATTGCTACACCTGAACTCTAAATAGTTTAGGTGGTTCTGGTAAATGTTTTACTCTGTAAAGAATTTGAATGTTTCTCGACACACAAATACCTGTCCTAGGAAGGTCCAATGCTTCTCCTACCTGCATGCCCGAAGCAGCTTTCCTCTCTTTTGTAAGACACGTGAAAGGTGTGAAATCTGCCACTTGATACCTCATGTTTCTATTCGAGTTTCCCATCCCAATGCAAACAGAACTGAAGTGTTCATTGGAAATTCCAACTGCAACACTTTCAGAATTGGTTTTCACTTGTAATTTAAAGAAACATTTTAAAACAATTGCACTACAAAGCTCAGCACTCATAAAACACATTCCTGCTAAGTGATGATGTCAACTAATTAGTTATGCACGCACACACTCACAGACTACCCACTTGGCATTCCCAAGACCATCATCCTCGCCTCCTTGCTGTTGTAATTATCTGCATACTATCATGGTCTACAAATGAGCAAATCCCACTGTATCTCCCAATAAGTTCCCACACCCAAAATTCAACAGCACATCTCAGAACAACCTCCAACGGCATTAGACAACCTTTAATTTCATGGCGACAAAGCAGCATCTGAGCAGCCACTTCCTCCGAGTGAGTGGAATTTTAAGCAACTTCCCCAACCCATCCCTTCCATGCATGAGGATTTCCAACTACTCACCACCATTAAAAACATCAATTGCCCCCTTTTAGCTCTTTGTTTCCAAACTGAGCATATCAGGCTTTCTACACATTCACGAAACTACTTTTGAAAACTTGCTCGAGTTTCACACTCATCAATTCGCCAGATATTTTCCATTAATCTCAATCCATCTCAATAGCCCCACTCAAAAGGCACACCTAGTTTTGTCACTCCACGTGCAACACAAAAGGAAGATTGACCAACGCTTTAAGAACTGGATGCTGCAATAAAAGCAATAGAAAATATAATAGTGCTACCACTGTTGCATGAATCTATGAAGAATGATATTTCACTGTTAGCTTCTCTGTTCACACTTCCATTTTCAGAGAATAAATTCAAAACAATCAAAATATTTCACACAACAAATTCTAAAACTACAGAACAGATCCCCAAGGAGAAGTGAAAGTGTTGATTCATCCAAATACCAATTAGATGAATCTTTCACAAGATAATATTTTGAGAGATTTATCTGGTCAATGTGAAACATGAATGAAGTGACTTCAGTGCCAAAAGCTTTCCACCACTGGGAGCTTACTCATCTCATATCTAGTTTGATGTAGATTAATTAATAGAGTGAGTGCTGTGACTCAATTAATGCTGTATAATATCAGATTAATAGAAGATGAATTAGATGTACCAAGGTCTATTTTCATCCTGCCAATTTTAGATTTAATTTGATTTATTGTAGGCACATCGCAGGTAGATAGGATAGTGAAGAAGGCGTTTGATATGCTTTCCTTTATTGGTCAGAGTGTTGAGTACAGGGGTTCGGAGGTCATGTTGCAGCTGTACAGGACATTGGTTAGGTTAGGCCACTGTTGGAATATTGAGTGCAATTCTGGTCTCCTTCCTATCGGAAAGATGTTGTGTAACTTGAAAGGGTTCAGAAAAGATTTACAAGGATGTTGCCAAGGTTAGAGGATCTGAGCTACAGGGAGAGGCTGAACAGACTGGGGCTGTTTTCCCTAAAGCATCGGAGGCTGAGGGGTGACCTTATAGAGGTTTACAGAATTAGGAGGGGCATGGATAGGATAAATAGGCAAAGTCTTTTCCCTGGGGTAGAGGAGTCCAGAACTACAGGGGATAGGTTTAGGGTGAGAGGGGAAAGAGATAAAAGAGACCTAAGGGGCAACCTTTTCACGCAGAGGGTGGTACATGTATGGAATGAGCTGCCAGAGGATGTGGTGGAGGCTGGTACAATTGCAATATTTATGAGGCATTTGGATGGGTATATGAATAGGAAGGGTTTGGAGTGATATGGGCAGGGTGCTGGCAGGTGGGACGAGATTGGGTTGGGATATCTGGTCGGCATGGACGGGTTGGATCGAAGGATCTGTTTCCATGCTGTACATCTCTATGACTCTATGTAACTAAGTACAGTGAAAAGTTTTGTTTTGAGATATTACAGGCTTTCATAGTAAACAAGGACATACAGATCATAGGATGCTTAGACAGAGCAATGTACACAAGCTAACAGCTGCACAGGAGGTGCACAAAGCAAGATAACAAAGCAAGATAACATTTTCTGGAGTTAGAGGTCCATTCAGGAGTCTAACAATAGCGGGAAAGAAGCTGTTCTTGAATCTGTTGGTGCGTATGTTAAAGCTTCTGTATCTTCTGCCTGACGGAAGTGGTTGGGAGAGAGTATTACCAGGGTGGAAGGGGTCTTTGATGATGTTGGCAGCCTTTCTGCAGCAATGAGAAGTGTAAATGGACTCCACGGACGGAAAGGCGACTTGCATGATGGTCTGGGCACACAATTTTAGATTAGATTAAATTAGATTCCCTACAGAGTGGAAACAGGTCCTTCGGCCCAACAAGTCCACATCGACCCTCTGAAGAGTAACCCACTTCCCTCTGAACAATACACCTAACATTATGGGCAACTTAGCATGGCCAATTCACCTAACCTGCACAGCTTTGGACTGCAGGATGAAACCTACGCAGACACGGGAAGAATGTGCAAACTCCACACAGACATTTACCAGAGACTAGAATCGAACCTGAGTCCCTGGTGCTGTGAAGCAGCAGTGCTAACCACTGAGCCACCATGTTGCCGTATTTCTGTAGTTACTTGCAGTCCTGGGCAGAACAGTTGCCTTACCAGGCCATTATGCACCTGGATAGAAAGATGTGGTATATCTGTACAAGTTAGTGAGGACATGCTGAATTTCCTAAGCTGCCTGAGGAAGAAGAGAAGTTGTTGGGTCATATCCTACATGGGAGGTCCAGGACAGATCATTGGTTATCGTCACTCCTTGGAACCTGACCCCCTCAACCCTCTCCACCTCACTGTTAATGCAGATGGGGGAAGATCGAGAGAGAAAGAATGAGCGAGAGAGAAAGAGCGAGCTCTTGGACATCTCACCCCAGTTGATAGGCTTGTAAGCCGAGAACCCTCTCTGTACTTCCAAATTCTCTCAGTTGTGCTATCGCATAAACTAAAATAAACACGGCTTTCTCTGGGTGCAGCTAGTCACTGGTTCCTAATTGTGTAACATACCGTCCATGCTAGCTCCCTGTACAGCTGTGACCTCTGTTCAGCACATTTATATTTTCTCTCACTCTCACTCTCTCGATACCAAGCCTTCTATCTCCTTTCTGTATCCTGACTCATCACTGTTTGACCTGTCTACCATGGTGATGTCATCAGCAAACTTACAGATGGCATTCATACGGAATTTGGCTCCATAGTCATGGGTGTACAGAGAGTACAGTAATGGGCTGAGTATGCATCCTTGCGGAGCACCAGTGTTGAGAATTTCGTGGAGGAGGTGCTGTTGTCTGTTTTCACTGATTGTGGTCTGTGGGTCAGGAAGCTGAGGGTGGAGCCAAGACCCAGGTATTGGAGCTTTCAGATGGTCTTGTAGGGATTATGGTGTTGAAGGCAGATCTGCAGTCAACGAGTAGGAGGCTGATGCAGGTGTCCATGTTGTTCAGATATTCCAGGGATGAGTGTAGGGTTAGGGAAATGGCACCTGCTGTGGACCTTTCTTGCCAGATTTCAGGGAATCAAGGCAGGCTGGGAAGCTAGAGTTGATGTGGGCTTTTGCCAGCCTCTTGAAGCACTTCATGATTATAGAGGTCACAGCCACTAAGCAATAGTCATTAAGGCATGTTGCATATGTTCTGTTGAGTACCTTTTCTTTACTTCGGCGTATTTTACTTAGCTTTTTCAGAGAATCATAGCATCCCTACAGTGTGGAAACAGGCCCTTCGGCCCAACAAGTCTACACCAACCCTCTGAAGAGTAACCCACCCAGATGTATTCTCCTACCCTATTACTCTACATTTACCCCTGACTAATGCACCACACTAATTCATCTCTGAACACCACTATAGGACAATTTAGCTTGGCCAATTCACCCTAACCTGCACATCTTTGAACTGTGGGAGGAAACCCACAGACACAGGGAGAACATATAAACTCCGCACAGACAGCCACTAGAGGGTGGAATCGAACCCTGGTCCCTGGTGGTGTGAGGCAGCGGCGCTCACTACTGAGTCACAGTGCCGACCATGAGCCAACGTGGGGTTGGTGAGAAAGGGTGGTGCCATCCAGCAGCAAACAAAGTTCACAGACTCTCCAACTGCACCCACTGTCAGAACGGGCAGAAGGTTCAATCCTGGGGGTGACTCACAGCAGAGTCACCGATGGAATCCAATTATTGGGAGCGCTGGTGCCCCCGAAAGCTACTGGAAAACGTGAATCTCTGCCCGCACTCTGAACAGATGAACGGCCTTTCCCCGGTGCAGACCTGCTGGTGCCTCAGGAGAGCAGAGGCCTGGGTGAAGGCCTTCCCACTCGGGGTAGCTGAAGGGCTTCTCCGCAGTTTGGACCTGCCAGTGGATCAGCAGATTGGGGGAGCATTTAAAGCCCTTCCCACAGACAGCCCAGTAGAATGCCCTCTCCCCAGTGTGGACCCACTGGTGCCTCCGCAGTTTGGAGGAATCGCTAAACCCCTTCCCACATTTGGGGCAGCTGAGGGGCCTCTCCCCCATGTGGACCCACCAGTGGGTCAGCAGGTCATAGGAGCAGTTAAAGCCCTTCCTGCACTCAGGGCAGGAGAACGGCCTCTCCCTGGTGTGGACCCACCACTGCCTCAGCAGGTTGGAGGAATTGCTGAAGGCCTTCCCTCACTCGGGGCAACTGAAGGGCCTCGCTCCCATGTGGACCCGCTGGTGGGTCAGCAGGTCAGAGGATTTGCTGAAGGCCTTCCTGCATTCAGAACAGGGGAAGGGCCTCAAAAGGTTTGAGGCGATCATAACTTAGTTCTTCCTAACTTGCTTTCATTCATGTTACTTCAAATTTCAGTTTCTCTTTGCATTCATCTTTAGCAAATTTGACACATGCCCTCAGTCAGCCTTAAAAAAAGGGATTTTTTTTCCCAAGAATAGAAACAAAAATAGCTGGAGAAACTTAACAGGTCTGGCAACGTGGTTGGAGTGATCTCTCCACCGAATGTTGCACCAGACCAGAGTTTCTCCAACACTTTTTAATTTTAGAGTTCCAGTACTTTGTTTCCCTTCCAATTGTTATTTTCCATTTTCATATGTAGGTAGGTACACTTGTATTTTTCATTTTCCATTCTTGTCTTTGTCCTTAATTCATCTTGTATTAAATCATGCTCTGAAACCCAAATTAGGCTTGGAAATGGAACTCAGTATGCAGTTCAAATAGAAATTTCAAGTATTAATTCAACAAGTTTAAACACATATTTGATTATTGAAACTAAAATTTTAAAAATCCCTTTGGTTGATGTGAAAGTAATTACTTTCATTTGGAATCACACTGTAGTCTTCAACAAAGTAAGTAGAAACAAATTCAAAGTTTACATGTTCCCTTCGATATCCAACAATAAAAGCCAGATTTCAAGGCATCTTGCCCATGCCACAGTAAATGCAGCATCATTTTCAAAGTGGAGCGATTCTTGGCACAGTTGGGGATAATTCTCTTGCTGTTCTCTAGTGTCAGTTTCACAACTTCATCCATAAGATAACTCCAACAGCACTACCCCAACAGTGCCAAGAGTTGTCAGACGAGGTTTTTATGCTGAAAACTGGAACTGACTTTAAATCCATAGCCTGATACAGCCAACAGCACTACTAACTGAATCACATCTAACATTGTCAATCATTTCTCCTGCAAGTGACAGATAATCACTTCAACAACAAAGGAAGATTTTGGTTAACAAGGTTAAATATTATAAATCAGTAGTATTTCCTGGAATATGTGGGGAATGAGTGGGATAATGGTGAGCTAAATCTGCTGGTTGTATGAGAAGTACTCGCTGCGATTGGGAGAACATGACTTGTCCCTGCCACAAGATGAACATGAAATTTTAAAATCAAATGGCTAAGACCACTCATAAGTATTGGTATACATGACCATAATAGGGGATTCTATATTTATAAATAAAGAAATTTGAACTAGCTCTAATAAAGCATTTGATTCATTATTTCCTTTCAACATGTAATACAAGAAAAGTCCCAGTTATCCATAATTCAGAATTCTCATGCACCAACATCTGAGATTCAAAAGAGAACTTCTGAGTTGTTGAAAACCAGTTATTAAAGATTTTGCCATATATTTTTGCACATATCACCCAGTTACCCTCAGCCATTTTTTAACCTTATCTTAATAGGCTATCCCAAGGTTTATACCACGGAACCTTAACTATATAATGTAATACATCACAAATAAAACAAAATCTCTCAATTAGATTAGATTACATTACAGTGTGGAAACAGGCCCTTTGGCCCAACAAGTCCACACCGCCCCCCGGAAGCGCAACCCACCCATACCCCTACATCTACCCTTTACCTAACACTACGGGCAATGTAGCATGGCCAATTCACCTAACCTGCACATCTTTGGACTGTGGGAAAAAACCGGAACCCGGAGGAAACCCACGCAGACACGGGGAGAATGTGCAAACTCCACACAGTCAGTCGCCTGAGGCGGGAATTGAACCCGGGTCTCTGGCGCTGTGAGGCAGCAGTGCTAACCACTGTGCCACCGTGCCGTCCACAAATGTTGTGGTTCTGTTCGCCAAGCTGGGAATTTGTGTTGTAGACGTTTCATCCCCTGTCTAGGTGACATCCTCAGTGCTTGGGAGCCTCCTGTGAAGCGCTTCTGTGATGTTTCCTCCGACATTTATAGTGATTTGTATCTGCCGCTTCCGGTTGTCAGTTCCAGCTGTCCGCTGCAGGGGCCAGTATATTGGGTCCAGGTCGATGGTGTTTATTGATTGAATCTGTGGATGAATGCCATGCCTCTAGGAATTCCCTGGCTGACTACATTAGTTTTGCTCATGCTGGGTATCGGGTCCTTCGTTCTGGTGAGTTGTTGTCTGAGAGTGGCTGTTGGTTTGTGTGCTGTTATAAGTCCTAGTGGTCGCAGTAGTCTGGCTGTCAGTTCGGAAATGCTCGTGATGTATGGTAGTGTGGCTAGTCCTTTGGGTTGCGGCATGTCCTCGTTCCGTTGTCTTTCCCTTAGGCATCTGTTGATGAAATTGCGCGGGTTTCCGTTTTTGGCGAATACATTGTAGAGGTGTTCTTCTTCCTCTTTTTGCAGTTCTGGTGTACTGCAGTGTGTTGTGGCCCTTTTGAATAGTGTCTTGATGCAACAAAAGAAGTTGCATCAAGACACTATTCAAAAGGGCCACAACACACTGCAGTCAAACTCATGTTGCTTGTCATCTGAGTGTGTGGCTACTAAGGATAGCTGGTCGTGTCGTTTGGTGGCTAGTTGGTGTTCATGGATGCCACTCTCAGACAACAATGTAGTGTACAAAATCCCATGCAAGGACTGCACAAAACACTACATAGGATAAACAGGAACACAGCTAATGATCCGCATCCAGGAACACCAACTAGCCACGAAACGACACGACCAGCTATCCTTAGTAGCCACACACTCAGATGACAAGCAATATGAATTCCCAGCTCGGCCAATAGAACCACAACAACAAGCACCCGAGCTACAAATCTTCTCACAAACTTTGAAAATCTCTTAATATTTCACAGGTTTAAAATTTCTGCAAAACCTGAAAAGAATAAGTCATATATGATCTTGTAACAGAAGAAATCAAAATTCATCACTTCGACCCTACAACTATATCAACTGATGGAATATATTGCAAACCAATCACTGAGGTAAATGTTTTTTTGGTATACAGCTAATTTTTAAACTAAGTCTCAGAGAAACAACTATCTCCATGAATACTGTTCCCTGCGCAGGTGTATTTTTTTTTACGCTACATCATAACAAAGCTGATACAGTTCTTCAGCCTTCAAACCAGAGTCAGTTAAAAGACAATGCTTCTAAGATAGTTTTTCATAAACCACATGCAAACCGATTGCTTTTAAAGACTGACTAAGCAGTATCGCATTTATGATGATATCCATGCTCAAAAAGGGATAGCAATAATCATATACCTGTTATGATTTTCACAGTAACTGTATAAGGTCACTGTAGCACCTATTAATTAACATACAAAACATTGTGCATTTGTCTTAACAGAACGCTCCAGAAATGGACAGACGACAAATATTGCAAGTTTAGTTTCAGAGACTGTAAAAAGTATTCAACGAACTTACCCCTCCACAAATGAGTCCAATTTGGCCAGCTCATCAGATAACCCCACTAAGACATCTAAAGTTCCAACCTAAGCCAAAAAATGTCAAGTTAAATCCAATACAAAAATAAGTAAAAACATTTTCATCTAAGAACTAAAAAGCAGGTTGACTTTTTTCAAAGGATAATAATAACTTTGAAAGGGCAACATGGTGATTCAGTGGTTAGCACTCAGTGCCATGAATCTAAGTTCATATTCAACCATGGGTGACTGTGCGAAGTTTGCACATTCTCCCCATGTCTACGCGGGTTTCCACTGGGTGCTTCGATTACCTCCCACAGTGCAAATATGTGCAGGTTAGTTGGATTGGCCATATTAAATTGCTGAGAATATTCAGCAATGTTCAGGTTAAGTGGATTAGCCAGGGTTATGGGGATAGAATAGGAAATGGGTCTGGGTGGGATGCTCTTCAGACAGTCGGTGTCAATTTGATGGGTTAAATAGCCTGCTTCCAAACTGTAGGGATTGCATGTTTTCTCCACAATAAGAAAACTCTTCAATCATTGGAACATCTAATCATTTAAATATATGATTAACACTGCCAACAAGTAGAAGTAACTAGAAAGGGGAAATGATAGAATGCAAACCCGTTACAAACATTATCTCTTCTAAGATAAGCATGTGGGCAACTCCAGAACAATGTGGAATGCACAAGGCATTGAAATGAAGCTGGCTGCTCAGAACTTCTATCAGAAGATTCTAACATATTGCTAATCATGACTGTTCATAACAATCATAATCATGACAATTTGACTGTTGAAATGGAGCTCCCTTTTGTTCACTTTGTTGGTCTCTTGCATCCACTTCCAGCAGTATGACTGATTGATAGTTATGTGACACATACTCCCATTTCTGCACTACTGATCATGATTAGCAATATGTTAGAATCTGCTGATAGAAGTTCTGAGCAGCCAGCTTCATTTCAATGCCTTGTGCATTCCACATTGTTCTGGAGTTGCCCACATGCTTATCTTAGAAGAGATAATGTTTGTAACGGGTTTGCATTCTATCATTTCCCCTTTCTAGTTACTTCTACTTGTTGGCAGTGTTAATCATATATTTAAATGATTAGATGTTCCAACGCTTGAAGCATTTTCTTATTGTGGAGGAAACATTGCAACCCATGGGACAGGCAGTGAGAAGTTGTTTTTCAGACATGCCTCCTATTGATTATTCTTCTATCTTAACCATCAGCTTAAAGCTACACTGACCAGTTTAAAGGTCCTAGGGTTCAATACATGGTCACGTGCACTATATGTTTCTCACTAAAAATTTGAAGTACAACCTTCAGCACTAATTATCCAATGCAAGCTAAAAAAAGTTTGGAATTACACAATTTTGATCCTGATTGTCCACCTGATCACACAACAATGCAACCTTGCTTGATGGTCACTTGAAGCTTCACTGCTTCTGTTCCGTTAGACCAGCCTCAAATACTTCAATCTGTTTTCTGCACAGCCATCATGCTGCTCCTTCCACATTCCACAAACATGTTAAAATCTTTTACATAACTCAAAAAATTACTGTTTACTTGTCAGAAAAAAAAACTTACTCAAGAATGAAACATATAGACATACATTCTTGTTGCACCCGAGTCAAAATAGTTCTTATCACAACTGAATTTTACTGGATGTGGGCTTCTTTGAATTAACTAAACATGTGTAAATTAGTAGTACTCAAAATATACATCCCACAACCATTACAATTTTCTATCCTATACACACTTAAATGAAAATTTTCAGGGGTGGGTGGACTACTCAACTACACTAGAACTGAAAATTACAGTTTAGCTAAGACATCCATCATCCTCTACAGCAATTTTTTCTGTACCCAGGAAATTGGGTATCAGTTGTCATTTACACCATTATAGAAAAGTTGTTAGCTTAGTTATAGATGTTAAGTCTTCATATACATTTGGGTTTAATTGAACTAAAACAATAAACTTCCACAGTTAATTTATTAGTAAATATTCAGCTTAGTGCTGCATTCTGCATAATTTGGAGATGCCAGTGTTGGACTGGGGTGTACAAAGTTAAAAATCACAACACCATCTTATAATGCAACAGGTTCATTTGGAAGCACTAGCTTTCGGAGTGTTGCTCCTTCATCAGGTGGTTGTGGAGTATAAGATCGTAAGATGCAGAATTTATAGCAAACGTTTACAGTGTGATGTAACTGAAGTTATATATTGAAAAAGACTTGGATTATTTGTTAAGTCTTTCATCTTTTAGAATGACCCTGTTGGTTTCAGCTCTTTCATATCTAAATTGCAGAACATTTAAAAATTACATTCTCAAGTTACATTCTCAATTGGTAAAGTTCACTTGAGAATGTAATCTTTAAATGTTCTGCGATTTAGGTATGAAAAAGCTGAAACCAACATGGTCATTCTAAAAGATGAGAGACTTAAACAATCCAGGTCTTTTACAATACATAATTTCAGTTACATCACATTGTAAACTTTTCCAATAAATTCTGTGTCAAATGGTCTTATACTCTACAATCACCTGAAGAAGCAGCAGCGCTCTGAAAGCTAGTGCATCCAAATAGACCTGTTGGACTATAACCTAACGTTGTGTGATTTTTAGCATTCTGCATAACTTTCTTGCATCCAAGATTTGATTAGACAATAGACAATAGGTGCAGGAGTAGGCCATTCTGCCCTTCAAGCCTGCACCAACATTCAATATGATCATGGCTGATCATCCTTAATCAGTATCCTGCTCCTGCCTTATCTCCATAACCCTTGATTCCACAATCCTTGAGAGCTCTATTCAACTCTTTCTTAAATGAATCCAGAGAGTCTTTTAGTGTAAGGTAATCCTGCCATTCCAGGAATTGACCTCGTGAACCTATGCTGCTCTCCCTCAATAGCCAGAATGTCTTTCCTCAAATTTGGAGACCAGAACTGCACACAGTACTCCAGGTGTGGCCTCAACAGGGCCCTATACAGCTGCAGAAGAACCTCTTTGCATCTATACTCAATCCCTCTTGTTATGAAGGCCAGCATGCTATTAGCCTTCTTCACTAACTGCTGTACCTGCATGCTTACCTTCATTCCTCATTCCTGAAGGGCTTATGCCCGAAACGTCGATTCTCCTGTTCCATGGATGCTGCCTGACCTGCTGCGCTTTTCCAGCAACACATTTTCAGCTCTGATCTCCAGCATCTGCAGACCTCACTTTCTCCTCCATGCTTATCTTCATTGACTGGTGTACAAGAACACCCAGATCTCTCTGTACTGCCCCTTTACCTAAATTGATTTCATTTAGGTAGTAATCTGCCTTCCTGTTCTTGCCACCAAAGTGGATAACCATACATTAATCCACATTAAACTGCATCTGCCATGCATCTGACCACTCACCTAACTTGTCCAGGTCACCCTGTAATCTCCTAACATCATCAAATTTCACCCTGCCACCCAGCTTAGTATCATCAGCAAATTTGCTAATGTTATTAGTAATACCATCTTCTATATCATTTACGTATTTTGTAAAAAGCTGCGGTCCCAGTACTGATCCCTGCGGTACCCCACTGGTCACTGCCTGCTATTCTGAAATGGAGCCGTTTATCACTACTCTGTTTCCTGTCAGCAACCAACTTTCAATCCAAGTTAGTACTTTGCCTGCAATACCATGCGCCCTAATTTTGCTCACTAACGTCGTATGTGGGACTTTATCAAAAGCTTTCTGAAAGTCCAGGTACACTACATCTACTGGATCTCCTTCATCCAGCTTCAGAGTTACATCCTTAAAAAATTCCAGAAGATTAGTCAAGCATGATTTCCCCTTCACAAATCCATGCTGACTCTGACCAATCCTGTTACTACTATCCAGATGTGTTGTAATTTCATCCTTTATAATAGACTCCAGCATCTTTCCCACCACTGAGGTCAGACTAACTGGTCTATAATTTCCTGCTTTCTCTCTCCCACCTTTCTTAAAACGTGGTACAACATAAGCCACCCTCCAATCCGCAGGAACTGATCCCGAATTTATCGACCTCTGGAAAATAATCACCAACGCATCCACGATTTCTCGAGCCACCTCCTTCAGTGCCCTGGGATGTAAACCATCAGGCCCCGGGGACTTATCAACCTTCAGACCTAACAGTCTCTCCAACACTAATTCCTGGCAAATATAAATTCCCTTAAGTTCAGGTCCTTCAGCCACTGTTACCTCAGGGAGATTGCTTGTGTCTTCTCCAGTGAACACAGATCTGAAGTACCAATTCAATTCATCTGCCATTTCTTTGTTCCCCGTAATATATGCCCCTGTTTCTGTCTTCAAGGGCAACAACGTAAAAGATCAATCATGTAGACTGGTGAATAAAGATTTCACCACTTCGTCATGTTCACATTCACTTCAGATCACAGTAGCCAAAAGCATTTGTAGTAATATGAAAATTAAGATTTTTTTCAGTCCAACAGTATTTGTTTATCGTTTTTGCATTGTGTATATCCCTGTACTCTAACTTCAATTCCGGAACTTACAGCAAAGCTAGATAAATGACCAAACAATGTGCTCACCTTGCACCAAACAATGGACTTGGAATACATATTATTCTTTTTGGGGCAAAATATAATTGGCTTAACTGCAACAGGACTCTAGTGGAGGGCATTACTCGCAAAGTTATATCATGACATTTCAAGACAGCTTTATCTGAAAATTCACAAATTCAAATGAATAATTTCAATTTTGTGACTGACCTTCAAATCTGGAATTGCAAACTTGAAGTTGGTAGAGAGGTGGTTGTTCCTCGTCGTTGCAGCATTTAATTTGTCCCATGTCTGTTGACATGTTTTCTCCCCAGGAGCAGATATTAACCAAAATTCTGTCATCCTCAATAAGTAAATTGTTTGAAGTAAACTGATATACTGAAATAAGACAACAAAACCCAGTTAATGCAATAGTATCTTCATGCTTCATTGTACATGCAGTTTATAGAATTAGCCTCACTAATCACGTCATATTACCCTGCAAAGTTAAATACAATTACAAGGCCAGGATGACATTGAATGAATTATACATTCAGACCCACAATCAAAATTGGACATTACTTCTGCTCCATCAAATTAAAGATCCTAAACTAAATATTTCTAAGATACACAGTCAACTGCTAATGAACAATGACAAATGGAAACATTTCATGGCAAAATTAAACGGAGCTGCCAAAAACTGCATAGAGTGCATTCCTCTCCAATTGTCTTTAACATAGGAAACAGGATAAGGATTAGGCAGTTCAACCCTTTGAGCCTGCTCCATTATTCAATGAGATCACGGCTGATCACTTCCCTGCCAACCACTGTCAGCCTCGCCCATAATCCCAGCCTCTTTTATGAATCAAAAGTCTGTTAAACTCAGCCCTGAATATATTCAATGACCCAGTCTCTACTGCTCTCTGACAGTGAATTCAGAGATTAAAAACCCACTGAAAGAAATCTTCATGTCCATCTTCACACCTTTATTTTAAAACAATGCCACTTATTTCTAGATTTCCTCAAGTGAAAACGTCCATTCAGCATCTTCCCTGTCAAGCTCCCTCAAAATTGTCCCTTTCACAAAGATCACCTCTCAGGTTTCTAAACTCCAATCAGTATAGGCTAAGAGTACGGAAGATAATGCAGTGATAATAACAACCCACTTACCTTGGCTGCTTAACATCACTGATAAACCTGCATTTTATAGTACCTTTCAAGCCTGGGAGCATCTTAAAGACATCCCAAACAATTTTTTTTAGCAGAACAAATAGCAATGAAATAAATAAGACAAACAGAAACTCCTGGAGAAACTCAGCATGTCTGGCATCATGCATGGAAAGAAAGCAGAGTTAACATTGAGCTTTCTTCAGAACAAGATAATCTGACCCTGAGACAAAAGAACAGGAAATGACATCACCAACCCAAGGAAAGCTAAACACAAATTGAAACAGGCACGAACACCAGTGCTTCACCAGAGCGTCACTGATCTTACTTAGTATGTGAAGAAATGTCTAAAAACAAACCTCCCAACTCAGCGAGCAAACTTACATCCAGGATAATATGTTTTAGTTTGTTATAATGATATTGGTTGAAAGCATTTCTTGTGCTGGTCACAGAACAAAGAAACTTATAGCACAGGAGCAGGCCCTGCTCCCTAGCCATCTATGTATCAGTCTAGATACATCTTAAATGACGCTACCATGCCTTCCATTGGCAACGTGTTCCAGGCACCCACCACAATCTGCATAAGTAACTTTCCACGCATATCTCCCTTAAACTTTTCCCTTCTCACTTTGAACTCGTCACCCAAGTAACTGAGTCCCCCACTTTGGGAAAAAGCTTCTTGCTATCCACCCTGTCTATACCTCTCATGATTTTGTAGACTTCAATCAGGTCCCCCCCTCAACCTCCTAATGAAAATAATCCTAACCTACTCAACCTCTCTTCATAGCTAGTGCCCTCCATACCAGGTAACATCCTGGTGAACCTCCTCTGCACCCTCTCCAATCATCAACACCCTTTTGGTAATGTGGCGACCAGAACTGTACGCAGTATTCCAAATGTGGCCGAACCAAAAAGTCTTATACAACTGCAACATGACCTGCCAACTCTTATACTCAATATCCCGTCCAAGGAAGGAAAGCATGGTGTATGCCTTCTTGACCACTCTATTGACCTGCATGGCCACGTTCAGGGTACAATGGACCTGAACACCCATACCTTTCTGTATATCAATTTTCCCCAGGACTTTTCCATTTACAGTGTAGTTCGCTCTTGAATTGGATCTTCCAAAATGCATCACTTTGCATTTGCCTGTATTGAACTCCGTCTGCCATTTCTCTGCCCACTCTCTAATCTACCATATTCTGCTGTATTCTCTGACAGAGCCTTCATTATCTGCTTCTCCACCAATCTTAATGTCACTGCAAACTTGCTAATAGACCGCCTATACTTTCCTCCAGATCATTTATGTATATCACAAACAACAGTAGTCCCAGCACGGATCCCTGTGGAACACCACTAGTCACAGTTTTCCATTTTGACAAACTCCTTTCCACTACTACTGTCTCCTGCTGCCCAGCCAGTGCTTTATCCATCTAACTAGTAAACTCTGGACCTCATGCAACTTCACTTTCTCCATTAGCCTACCATGGGAACCTTATCAAACACCTTACTGAAGTCCATGTATGTGACATCTACAGCCCTTCCCTCAATCAGCTTTGTCACTTCCTCAAAGAATTCTATGAAGTTGGTAAGACAGGACCTTCCCTGCACAAAACCATGTTGCCTATCACTGATAAGCCCATTTTCTTCTAAATGGGAATAGATCCTATCCCTCAGTATCTTCTCCAGCAGCTTCCCTGCCACTGATGTCAGGCTCGCCAGTCTATTCCTGGATTATCCCTGCTACTCTTCTTAAACAAGGGGACAACATTAGCAGTTCTCCAGTCCTCTGAGACCTCAACTGCGTTCAAAGATGCTGCAAAGGTATCTGATAAGGCCACAGCTATTCCCTCTCTCCCTTCCCTCAGTAACCTGGGATAGATCCATCTGGACTCGGGGACTTGTCCACCTTAATGCCTTTTAGAATACCCAACACTTCCTCTCTCCTTATGCCAACTTGATCTAGAGTAATCAAACATCTATCCCTAACCTCAACATCTGTCATGTCCCTCTCCTCGGTGAATACCAATGCAAAGTGCTCATTAAGAATCTCACCCATTTTCTCTGACTCCACACATAACTTTCCTCCTTTGTCCTTGAGTGGGCCAACCCTTTCTCTAGTTACCTTCTTGCTCCTTATAGATGAATAAAAGGCTTTGGGATTTTCCTTAACCCTGCTTGCTGAAGATATTTCATGACCCCTTTTAGCCCTTAAGTCTTCATTTCAGATTGGTTGTACGTTCCTGATATTCTTCCAAAACTTCGTCTGTGTTCAGTCACCAACACCTTATGTATCCTTCTTTTTCCTCTTAGCTAGTCTCACAATTTCATCTGTCATCCATGGCTCCCTAATCTTGCCATTTCTTTCCCTCATTTTCA
Source organism: Chiloscyllium plagiosum (assembly GCF_004010195.1). Classification (NCBI taxonomy): domain Eukaryota; kingdom Metazoa; phylum Chordata; class Chondrichthyes; order Orectolobiformes; family Hemiscylliidae; genus Chiloscyllium; species Chiloscyllium plagiosum. The sequence goes on along the minus strand of NC_057713.1, from coordinate 83,736,109 downwards.
TGTCTGTCCTGCACTCTAATCAACCTCTTTAAAAGCCTCCCACATATCAAACAGCTGCTCCCAAGCCACATTCACCAGCTCCTGCCAAATTTTGGTATAGCTGGATTTCCCCCAATTTAGCACCCTTCCCTTAGGAGCACTCTCACCTTTGTCCATGAGTATTCAAATATTTACAGAGTTGTGATCACTATTCCCAAAGTAATCCCCAACTGAAACTTCAACCACCTGGCTGGGCTCATTCCCCAACACCAGGTCCAGTATGGCCCAACCAGAGTTGGAATATTCACATACTGCACTAGAAACCCCTCCTGGATGCTCCTTACAAATTCTGCTCCATCTAGATCTCTAACACCAAGTGAATCCCAGTCAATGTTGGGAAAATTAAAATCTCCTATCACCATCCTCTTGCTCCTATATCTTTCCATAATCAGTTTACATATTTGTACCTCTATCTCATGCTCGCTGTTGAGAGGCCTGTAGTTCAGCCTCGATATTGTTACCACACCCTTCCTGTTTCTGAGCTCTGCCCATATCGCCTCACTGCTCGAGTCTTCCATAGTGCCCTCCTTCAGCACAGCTGTGACATCCTCTCTGACCAGTAATGCAACACCTCCATCCCTTCTACCTCCCTCTCTATCCTGCCTGAAGCATCGATATCCTGGGATATTTTGTTACCGACCATGCCCTTCCCTCAACCAAGTCTCAGTCATAGCATAACATGAAGGCATCAATGCTGTTCTCTGAATAGTGCCACTGGGCCTTATTTATCCACAGGAGGACAGACAAATTGCTCTCTAATGTCTTAGTTATAAGATAATACCTCCAATAATTCAGCACTCAAATAATAATTAACCTGCATTGCTTGAACTTCAGTTTTTAATTACATATTTAGCATTGAGTCTTGAATGCAAAACTGCCATTTTTCTTGCAAATGATAAATCAACTTTATTACTCAGATTTCTTTTGAAGAAAATTGCCTGCCTATAACTAAAGAGAAACACAGATAGGTGGCATAAGTACATGAAATTTTACACAGATCCCCGATTGACTTTACCAGGTAAAGCCAGTCGATCCAACAGGTAAAGCAATACAGAACAAAGGTTTGAGTCTCAATTACCAATTAATGCAAGTCTGCTGTAATCAGTTATACTGACAACAGCAATCATAAAATTTGCCTCAACATTCGGGAAAGATAGTGCAATTCATGGCAGGATTAGAAATCCTGGCTGATAAGTACATGCGCAGATATTGGATAAAGGCAAAACTGGGATCAGCTGTCACCTGAATAATTACCATTTAGATTCACATGGCATGGTTGCCTGTATGTTTGGAATCATGGTGCAGTTTGATTCATATCATTCAAAGAAGCAGCACAGAAAATAGGCAAGAAAAAGAAAAGCATGGTACCTACATACCACTTTGAATTGTGGCAAGGTTGTTGAGAGATGCTAGCTAATTAGTTTCTGATAATGACACATACTTCTCTCTCCCTCCACAAAGTAAAAAGCATATCAACTATATTTCACATGAAAAATTTTGGATATATGAACTTGCATGTGCTATTCCAAGAATGAATCATAGTAAAATACAATCTCAAAAGAAAATTAAGTCAAAGACACTTTCAAAGGGAAGGATATTGTCAGGGTTGCAGGATTTGAGCTACAGGGAGAGGCTAAATAAGGTAGGGCTGTTTTCCCTGGAGCATGAGAGGTGACCATATAGTGGTTTATAAAACATGGAGGGGCATGGATAGGGTAAATAGAGAAAGTGTTTGCTCTAGGGTGGGACAGTCCAGACTAAGAGGGTGCTGCGTGTACAGAACTAGCCACCAGAGGAAGTGTTGGAAGCTGGTACAATTACAACATTTAAAAAGACATCTGAATGGATAGGAAGGGTTTATAGGGATATGGGCCAAATGCTAGCAAATGGGACTAAACTAGGTTAGGCTATCTGGTCATCGTGGACGAGTTGGACCAAAGGGTCTGTTTCCGTGCTGCACATCTCTATGATTTTATGACATTTTCAAATGAGACTTGACAAATCACGTGTTACACAGTAGGACCAGAAATGAAATCACCAAGTTTTCACTTCTTGAAAATACCCAAGCCTTCCAGCAACTTCCTGATGATCAGTTTACCAAAGTCTTGTGCTAGTTGTTTCCTTTACCACTCTTACTCACAGAAGAAAAACAAATTGAGTATAAGTTTATTCTCCCCTCACTCTCATAATCTAGTCTACTTTTATTAATCTGAAGTTGTTCAAATTAAACTTCATTTAACTGTAAAAGACCATTAAAAATGATTAAAACATTAATTCCCGGTCTAAATGTACAGTGACAAATAAAATCTGCCAATTAATATCAAGTCAATTTGATTCCAAGGAAGCACAGCTAGTAAATTTCCTGATCTAATCATGCCTTATTGGAAACAACAATTTAATTCGAGGCATTCTGAACCCAAGTTATTTTTATATCATAGATTAGAGCTTCAACAACATTGTATAATAAAGCCTTGGCTCATTTACTTAGTATGTTTCCCTCACAAATTGTTGAAAAGTGCAGATGATAAAATAAATGACTTTACCCCCTTAAAAGCCCAGTGACCTCTGATGCTGATAAAAATGTTCAACAGCTTGCAAGTTTATTTTAATATTTTACATGCACAAGGGCAAAGAGAGAGGAAAGAGTGCGAAGTAAGAAATTTCCAGCATGCTTTTCACCAGCATGTCTGCTGGGAAACACAGCTGTTCACTAGTAAATCGCAAACATTAATGTTTTCCAGGTGCTGGTTACTGTCCATATAATGCACAGCAATAAAATGACATGGACTGCAGTTTTTTTTTGTTTGAGGACAGGCACTGATTCTTTGCTACATATCTATACCTTAAACCAGCTTCCTCCGATTCCTGATCGCTCTGTCAGTGGGTACAGTTTGACTCAATCTACTCTGCCTAGACCACTCGCTACCTGGAACCCCTCTTAACTTTCACTTGTTTGAGGAGAACAATCCCAGCTTATCCAATCTATCCATAATACAGAAGTCGCTCACCTCTGGACCCATGCTGGTAAATATTTGATGTATCCTTTCTAAATTCCTCATAAGCTTTCCAAGATTGGTTGTCCAGACATTTACACAATACTTCAGTTGAGGCCAGGTTCTCCATAACTACTTTACTCAGTTAAAAATCACACAACACCAGGTTATAGTCCAACAGGTTTAATTGGAAGCACACTAGCTTTCGGATTGCCGCTTCATCACACCCCAGTCCAACACCGGCATCTCCAAATCATGACTACTTTACTCATGTATTCTATGCCTCAACTTACAGATCCCAGTATCAAATATTAACCAATTGCTCAATTTTCCCTGGTACCTAACAATTTGGCAAATATACTGTTAGGTTTCTCTGATCTTTCACTCCATTAAAAACTGATCCCGTTTTTTTCCCTCTACTTACTCTTTATACCAAAATGTAACACTTTACACTTCACTGCATAAAGTTTCTTCTGCCATTTTACCATGCATTCCACTAGCCTGCCATGCCCTTTTGAAATCTTAATTATCCTTCACATTGTTCTGTTTACAATACTACCAAGTTTCCAGTTATCCAAAGTTTTGAAATTTTTCCCTGAACAACCAAATCTACATCATTGAAAAAAGCAGAGGTTCTAACACAGATCTTCAACAAACCCTGCATACATCGCTTCCACCCAAACAACAAATCACTGTTTCCTGTCACCCTGCTAACTTGACATCTATGTTGACACCATCCCTTTTACTCCAAGGACTTTAACTTTATTGGCAAGATGGTGGTAGAGTAGTGGTTCTACGTCCAAGCGCCTGAGCCAGAGCTCACTCATATCCATCTGCTTTTTTGTTCCCCTTTTTACTTTTACTCTTTTCTTTTCCTCTTTGGAGTCCTTTTCGGCACCTTTAGCAGGGTAAGAATGGGCCTGGCCTCCCGAGCACATGCAACAATAGTGACAGGAGTCGGCTCATCAAGTACAGTGAACCCAATGTGGGGCACAGCAAACCCTCAGAGAGCTTGAGACAGTGAATGTGGGCCCAGCGGAGATAGATGGCGGCATAACATGGTGTCTCCAACATTGGTGGACCCAAAGCAGGACTTGAAGTAGTGCCAGCAGAACTGGTTTTTCAAGATGGCAGTGACAGCAGGGTAGCCTCTGCAGTTGGCGAACGCATCATCTGCAGTCGGCAGAATCAGGACATTGGACTTCAGATATGACAATGCAGTAGACCAGAATTGGTATTGCTGGCAGATCTTGGCGGCGGTGTGGTACCAGCTCAAAGTTTGTGAGAAGACTTGTAGCTTGGGTGCTCGTTGTTGTGGTTCTGTTCGCTGAGCTAGGAATTTGTGTTGCAGACGTTTCGCCCCCTGTCTAGGTGACATCCTTAGTGCTTGGGAGCCTCCTGTGAAGCGCTTCTGTGATCTTTCCTCCGGCATTTGTACTGGTTTGAATCTGCCACTTCCGGTTGTCAGTTCCAGCTGTCCGCTGCAGTGGTCGGTATATTGGGGCTGCAGTGGTCGGTATATTGGGTCCAGGTCGATGTGCTTATTGATTGAATCTGTGGATGAGTAAAACAGCTGTGGTATTGGAACAATGTTGGCTTTCTGGACTGAACTGTGATGCAGGGATGTTGGTAGGTATGGAGCATACTTCGTGCCGCTGATGTTGAGCGGAGCACAAGGAGGGAGGAAGGACTCTGTTTTTAGTTATATTCTAGTTATATCTTTAGTAACTCAAACTGGCACCAGAACATGGTGACTTATTACACTTTGCACTGTGGTTTGTTAAATACAAGTGACAATAAATTATTCAATTCAATTCATTCAAACCTATTATTTAATTTTATGAAATGCCTTTTGGAAGCTCACGTGAGCCATTTCAACTACACTACCTGATCAAAAATTCAACCAACTTAATTTCCCATCATAAGTGGTTGGGTTAATCCTTGCACTCGCTGCATTTATGGCCATTGCCAAATGGAGAGCGTGCATGTGCAAAATTTGAAGGATGCTTTTAAACCTATGGCCAGGAGCAAGGCAGTATATATACATACATAATACCTTCTACTAATCTGCCAACAAAAACTGCTCCTTACTGACAGGAATTGTAATTAAAAAGAATTACATAGCTCAGAGTCACACTGGCTGACAGGAGCAATAACAGAGTACTGTAGAATACCAGTCATTCCTGAGAACACAGTCCACTGAAAAATCTTCACATATGTGCAAATCCAAATGCTTTCAAATCATTTATTTTGTGGTTCTTTGTTCTGCTTTGTATCGAGCATGGTGAATATTACTAATACCAAATATTAAAAACTTTCGGTGCAACTGGATTCATGCCAATGGATCACAGAACCCATTTTTAATGAAGTTGCCCCATATCCTGCATTGGGAACATGGTTACATTCTTGTTCACAATTGCAATTCTCTGGCACTGCTTGTGTCCAAGGGAATTTAGAATATTATGACTAGTGCTTCTGCTGTTTCCAACCTCACTTCCCTCATTATCCTCAAAAGTCTCTCATTTAAACTTGGTGGCTAACCAATTAGTTCAACAGCCTTTCCAATACTTTTCTCTATCAAATTTTAACCCATCCTGTTTCACAACTACATCCTTTTTTACTATTACTTTGGTATCATTGAACTCTAGATTTACAGTGCAAATAACCTACTCCTAACCCTTTACTGACACCATTCATGAAAAATGATAGTATCAATCACTCTCTAATAAATGCAAATAGGATGTTAAAGCAACAGTTTTGAAAAGATATCAAACTGCATTAAAGAAAGGTAATCAATTAAATGAGCCAGGATTTTCAGAAATCAAAAAGGCAGCTTAAGTGATTTGAAAGAAAGCATGAAATATCAATTCAGGTAACTTGACCCAAATAGGTCTCTTTTATATCCTTCCCCTCTCACCCTAAAATTATGCCCCCTAGTTCTGGACTCCCTCCCACCCCACCCCCATCCACCTTGGGAAAAGACCTTGTCTATTTACCCTATCCATGCCCCTCATGCTTTTATAAACCTCTATGAAGTCACCCCTCAGCCTCTGACACTCCAGGGAAAACAGCTCCAGCCTATTCAACTTCTCCCTATAGCTCAAATTCTCCAACCCTTCTCACCTTCAATCAGTTGGATTAACCATCTGTTAACTCTGCAACAAAACTAGCACACTATCCATGCTGTTACCTGTCCCCAGACCCCGCAATCACTTATTCATTAATTTATTGCAAAGGTTTTTTGAAAGATAAATTACAGATGAAAAGTCATCCTTATCAAATTTTGTACTTACTTCTTCAAAATGCTCAATGAGGCACATCATGAAAGATGTTTCCTTTTGAAAATTAAGCAGACTTTTTTTGGTTTCTAGAAGCAGTAAATCTAATTAGAAACTTAGTTGGCAGACAATAAACAGTCAGGATAGATGAATATTGTTCAGACTCAGAAAAGATGGGGATTAGTGTATCCAATGATCATTACTGTATCCATTTTTAGTTGTTAGTGCCTAAAGAGGCAACCTACAGTCAGCTGCGCAGAACTTGTTTCTGACAGCAGAAAGAATTTCCAGTACATGGAACAAGTGAGCAAGAACAACAAGGAATATATATTCAATTGAAAGATGAAGGTATGGTTGAACATAGACAATTGAGAGATTCAAATACTCAAGTGCCACAAAAGGCCATCAGCATTTTTGGTGATATACATTAGGGTGCAGAATGCAAAACAATAAATTTAAATAAAACAATGCTGAGGCTGCAGCTAAGAGCACTATGTTTAATTTTTCATTGACTTTCTATTCAATGCAAGAAAGGCACAAAAGGAGATTTTTAAAATTATACAGGGTCTTAATCATTCTTTTGTGGTCAGCTAATTTTCTGCATTTGGAGAATGATATGGGATCAATTTTAAACTTAATGAGATGCATCAGGTTACGAGCTATTCAGTTGTAAAGAAGTTTGTTGCAGGATGTATTATGTGGCTTCAGCATATAGTAGACTCTTCTAAACAAAAAAGGGAAATGGGATTGTACACCTTTTAATCACAGATGGCTGCAGGAATATGGGATATTACAACATCGCTACACTGATCAGTGGGATCAGAAAAGTCCTAAGTATGAACAAAATGTATAAACTACTGTATTAGATACATAACCTGACAATCTAATTGCTTCGTCTAATCAACCTTTCCAGATATTTAAAAAAAAAGCCTGTGAATAGTCAATCGCAGCATCTGCAATAGGAAAACAATTGGTATCCAAACTCAAGTTTTCAAAAATTACTTAAGTTGAGAAATGTTATGCCAAGACATTTACACATAAACAAGAATGCCAGTTTGGAGATTCAATTTACTTTAGTGACAATTCTGCTTTGGTAACATAACAATCAGCCACAATCATACCGAATGGGAGTGCAGGCTTGAAGGGCTGAAAACCCTACTCCTGTTCCTATTTGTTATGCTTCCATGATATTTGTTACACAAACCTGTAATTTACAACATAATCATTCTCATTCTGACTGAAATAAAAAAAAATTTTTCAAAATTAGTGTAGGTTACAGAGCATTACAACACATTTGCAAGAAAGGAATATGATAAAAATGATAGCAGTACATCTATACGTAAATGAACAGCAAAATCCCTTCAATGTCAATACAACACGAAAAATCTCATGAAAGTGAGATCCAATTCAGATTCCTAGTAAAATTTGCTTTATACACCACTTGGTCAATTTTTTAAATAAAGAATCAGAACTCTTGAAAGTCAAAGGATCAAAATCATTGGACTAGTAATCCAGAATTTTAGGCCGATATTCTGGGAATAAAAACAGAAATTGCTGGAAAAACTCACATCTGGCAGCATCTATGGAGAGAAAACACAATTAGCATTTTGTTTATAGTGACCCTGACATGTATTTGAATCATGTAATGTCCATTGGTAGAATTTGAATTTAATTACAAAAAAATCAGTATTAAAAATAAGCTATTCTAATGTCAGCCATGCAACCATTGTCGATAAACTTATTTGATTCATTAATGCACTTTAGAGGAATTTCCTTTACAGAAGAAAATCTGCCCTTAGGTCTGACCTACATGTGACTCTGGGCAACAAATGCTGACTGAGCCAGTGTTGCTCATACACCACAAAATACAGGAAAAAATGTGAACAGCAGAATCTTTTGATTGCAAACAGTTCCCAGAAAATGCGTTAACACCGTACTTCAAACGCTGTTGCATGTACCCTGTTGCATGTACGCTGTTTCTCTACACGGGTTAACAACAGAGCAGTCATGCACTAAACAGATGGATGAATTTTATTTTATTCAAAAACGCTCCATACTCGACACAACAGACGAACATTTTTCCAGCTAAAGCGAGTGGATTACTACAGCGATTGCTCAACTGATGTTTACACTTCCCTAAAACTTGCAGCCCTTGACAGACATAGGAAAGGGCGATGCTCGCACAGTGACAGGCAGAAGCTGGGGCCTTCAATGACAGTGACAACCTCAATCTGTCAGTTGATCCTTCATTGAGGGAAAAGGAAGGAGGATCGGACCAGTCTCCAATGGGGGCCCGAGGCTTATCCCTCATAATTTATCCCTCTCTCCATTTAACGAACAGCCGTCCCACGTCTCCCACCGCCCAAACCCAACCATAACAACAAGGCAGCCATCACCTTTCAAATACGCCCCACTGCAGAAAGTAGAAGGACGTACCGCCTGTTAGACTGGGGGAAGGACAGCGCTACTCCGCTCCTCACGGTCAGTATTTCAGTAACCGTTCCCCCCCGTCGCCTCCTCCTCTTCCCTCACATTGCTCGAGCAACCTGATCCTTGATCGGTGGGTCAGCTGAACCTCACGCGCCTGCGCATTCTCTGGGCTTCGTGGGTCAGCTGATCTTCACGCCCTTACGCAGCCCCCGGGCTCGTTCGGGTCAGCTGAACCTCAAGCATCTGCGCATTCTCAGTGTGGGCTGGACCGCCTGCGCATGTGCAGTCCTGGCTTCGGCTCTGTTAATTGGTCATCGTTTTCTGCTTTCCTGATGCGTCTCATGGTGCAAATTGCAATTTTGGTAGGGGTGGATGTTGTAGTCATTGTTTACTTACTGTTACTAGTGTATTATGCACACGTTTCTATGATCTACTCTTCGTGATGTTTCAAACATAACGTGCTGGGACATTTTCTCAGCGTGGTCAGCAACACGGGCAACCATTCACAGTTGATGTGGGTAACGGGAATGCAATATTCTTGTCTTTTTATGAATGTGCATAAGTTTGGAGAAATACATTTATATACTCTGACCTGTGGTTTTCTGTATCCAGGCGTGAAAGCAAAAGCCATTAAAGCCAGCACATGGACCAAAAGCCATACAGGAATAGAACTCAATCAAAATGGAAACGAAAACATAAGTTGCTGGAAAAGCTGGGGCTCAAGAAAAGGTCCAGCAGTATCTGTGGAGAGAAATTAGAGTTAACGTTTCGGGTCAAGTGACCTTTCCTCCTGATTTCTCTCCACAGATGCTGAACTTTTCCAGCAATTTGCGTTTTTGTTTGTGATTTATAGCATCCACAGTTCTTTGCAATCAAAATAGAAGTGTGCTTAAAAGTTTTGGGACCAGGACTAAACAAAAATCAAAAACCAAAGCACAAACAACAGGAATAGTATGCAAAGTACCATTATGTATTTGTCAGGAGAAAGTTATTTATAATAGCACTTTTGTGACACATTTTTGGCCCTTTATGAGCCTTATAAAATAAATTGCGACTGTCACAAAATTAGTTAAAATGTCAGATTGTCAAAATAGTTTTAAGGAGCATCTTAAGGGAGGAGAGAGAAGCAATTCCAGATTTTTGTCCAAACAGTTGTAAGTAAATCAACAATGGTGGAGCTTAGACAATTGAGGTGCTGTTGAGGTCAAACTTACATTAAAGTGGCGTCTTAAAGGGTGTAGAATAGAATAGCCTTTATTGTCAAGTGCAATGAAAAGTTTGTAATGTCGCCTCTTTTCAACCATCTTCGGTACAGGGTACTTAGGTACAGCTACTTGTGTTTTTTACAGAATTGAAAAAAATGTTAAAGAATAGCATAGGAACACAAAGTTTTAAGAAATACTCAACTTCTCAACGTCTAGAATATGAATAAAAAGTATCTTTACAAAGTACTCAGTTCCAGTCCTTTTCACTGAAGCGTGCCTACCAAGCTTCAGAACACGGCCTCCAACTCGGACTCATCTCCTAGGCCAGCCTGGGCTCCGCTCTGGGCTCCAATCGTAACTTGCTTCAGAGACTCATCTCCCAGGTCAGCCTGAGCTTGGTCTGCTCCTGCTCTGGCTCTGTCCGTGACTCGCCTCCGGAATTCACTTCCCAGGTCAGCCCGGGTTCAGTCTGCTCCAGTTCAAGGCGAGACTGGCCTCCTAGGTCAGTTTGGGCTTGGTTTGAACCCGCTGCGGGCTCCGGCCACGACTTGCTTCACAGATCGGTGTGGGCTCGGTTTGCTCCTGCTTCGGGCTCCAGCCGCGACTCGCTCCCGCGCTGGCACGGTCTTCGATTCATCTCCCACGCCATGCTGGACTTGAACTCACCTCCATTCCCTCTGGGTGGGGTAATTTAAGAAGTTAAAACGGGGGGAAACTGCAGAAAAGACGAACAAGAGAAAGCAAAAGGAACTGGCGAAGCAGAGAAGCTCCGGCTAAAATGTCCTACTCTACCGCTATCTTTATCAGTAGTGGTGCTAGTGGAGATCAAACAAATAAAAAGGAATGGAGCATTTTAAAAGCAAGTATTAGATTTTTAAAATTAAGGCCTTAATTAACTTTTTAAAATCACTGTAAATCAGCAAGCAAAATAGTGATAGAAGAATGGGACATGATGAAGTTACGACATAGACAGCAGAGCTCATATTAGAGACAGTAAAATGTAGGAGATATGCGAGACTTGCATGCATTGAGATAGTCCAGACTAGAGGGACCAAAGGACTGAATGAGTGTGTCAGAAGATAAACTGAGGCATGGCAAAGCCAGGTAAAAAAGATGAAGCCAAAAGTTCAATACAGGATCAAATGTAACACTGAAATGAAAGTAAAATATTGTGGATGCTGAACATCTGAAATAAAAACGAAGTGTTGAAGAATCTCAATAGATCTGACAGCATCTGTGGAGAGAAAGTCAACATTTAAAGTCTGATATGACTTATTCAGAATTCAAAAATGACACAAAGGTTGAGAACGATGATAGTACTACTGGACAAGTCAGCTCTCAGAGTGAAATCATAGGTGAAAGTTTTATTTTTGTTGTTCTGTTACTGTGGTAATCAGCCACTCATTTTATGCAAGATTGCCAACTTTTTTAACACAACCTTATGACACAAAACATAAAAACAAAGCTACATATATATGTGACAATTTACAAAGATCTTAACCTAAACAGCATAAGAAAAATTAACTTTTTCCAGCAATATCCTTTATAGTTACTTAATTCTAGTGAAGTATCACTTCAGCCTTAATTCTTTAACTTGGTATTAAACTGACAAGGTAGCAAAAAGTTCCTTTGGGTCTTTCTGCACCAAAGACGTAAAAATACAGATTATCCAGACGTTTCATTACCTGGTGGTGACCTCCAAGTGAAGCGAAGCTGTTGTCTCCTGCTTTCTATTTATATGTTTGTCCTGGATGGGGTTCCTGGGGTTTGTGGTGATATCATTTCTTGTTCGTTTTCTGAGGGGTTGATAGATGGTATCTAGATCTATGTGTTTGTTTATGGCTTTGTGGTTGGAATGCCAGGCGTCTTGGAATTCTCTGGCATGTCTTTGCTTAACCTGTCCCAGGATGGATGTGTTGTCCCAGTCAAATTGGTGGTTTTTTTCATCCGTGTGTAGGGCTACGAGGGAGAGAGGGTCGTATCTTTTTGTGG
>NC_057713.1:83720188-83723940 GCF_004010195.1 Chiloscyllium plagiosum | reverse complement strand
GCACTCCAACCACAACGCCATAAACAAACACATAGATCTAGATACCATCTATCAACCCCTCAGAGAAAACAAACAAGAAATGACCACCACAAACCCCAGGAACCCCATCCAGGACAAACATATAAATAGAAAGCAGGAGACAACAGCTTCACTTCACTTGGAGGTCACCACTGATGATGTTACCTAGTCAGGTAATGGAACATCTGGATATCAAACCTACAGCTCAGCGAGCAAACCTACACCCTAAACCTCAACCTGAGCTACAAGCCTTCACAGACCTTGCAAAAACAGATTATCTCTCTGACTCTTGCTTCTGAATCTGAAGACAAAATCATGATCTTTCATGGTCCTTTTCATTGAACTGCTAAAATAACTAAATATTTCTTTCCAGTCTGAAGGTTTCACAAACTAGCTGCCCATCAGCTGATATAATACCATTCTACAGAGCTGAAACATGATTCTAGCTTTTGATCATCTCTCTGTAGTCTCAAGTCACTTAAATCAATGTGTCTTAACATGTTTTCTTAAAGTGATATTTGAACTTCAAAAATGACTATGACCTCTTAAAGAAAAGAACTTCACATAACTGACAACTAACATCAATTTTCTCTTCTTTAGATTCCAAATTCACAACTGCTGATAATATTTTTCAAATCTTTATTACACTGTTTCCAGAAGGGAAATGCATGGTATTCATAGTTAAGCACTGGAACAGGTCCTTTGGCCCATGATGTTGTGCCAAACATGACACCAAATTAAACTAATCTCTTCTACTTCCTTTGGCCCACATCCCTCCATTCCATGCATATTAATCTTGTTATCTCAAAGTCCTTAATTGCTCCTATCATGTCTGCCTCTACCATCAACCCTTGCAGCGCATTCTAGATTCCTCATAGAATCATAGAGATGTACAGCATGGAAACAGACCCTTCGATCCAAATTGTCCATGCCAACCAGTTATCCCAACCTAATCTAGTCCTGCTTGCCAGTACCCGGCCCATATCCCTCCAAACCCTTCCTTTTCCTATGCCCATCCAGATGCCTTTTAAGTGTTGCAATTGTACTAGCCTCCACCGCTTCCTCTGGCAGCTCATTCCATACATCCCACCCTCTGTGTGAAATAGTTGCCCCTTAAATCTCTTTTATATCTTTCCCCTCTCACCCTAAACCTATGTCCTCTAGTTCTTGACTCCCCCACCCCAGAGAAAAGACTCTATCCATTTATCCTATTCATGTCCCTCATGATTTGATAAACATCCATGAAGTCACCCCTCAGCTTCCAATGTCCCAGGGAAAACAGCCCCAGCCTACTCAGCCTCTCCCTGTAGCTCAAATCCTCCAATCCTAGCAACATCCTAGTAAATTTTTTCTGAACCCTTCCAAGTTTCACAATATCCTTCCAATAGGAAGGAGAACAGAATTGCACACAATATTCCAGAAGTGGCCTAACCAACATCCTGTACAGCCGCAACATGACCTCCAACTCCTGTACTCAATACTCAGACCAATAAAGGAAAGCGTACCAAACACTTTCACTATCCTATCTACCAGCATCTCTACTTTCAAGGAGCTAAGAACCTGCACTCCAAGGTGTCTTTGTTCAGCAACACTCCCTAAGACCTTACCATTAAGTGTAAAGGCCTGCTAAGATTTGCTTTCCCAAAATATACCACCTAGCATTTATCTAAATTAAACTCTATCTGCCTCTCTTCTACCTAATGACCCATCTGATCAAGATCCCATTATAATCTGAGGTAATCTTCTTCACTGTCCACTATACCTCCAATTTTGATGTAATCTGCAACCTTACTAACTATATCTCTTATTGTTTAAATAAATGACAAATCGTTAAAATAAATGACAAAAAGTAGTGGACCCGGCACCAATGCTTGTGGCACTCCACTGGTCTCAGGCCTCCATTCTGAGAAACAACCATCCACCACCATCCTCTGTCTTCTACCTTCGAGCCAGTTCTGTATCCAAACAGCCAGTTCTCCCTATATTCCATGAGATCTAACTTTGCTAGCCAGTCTTCCAAGGAATGCCTGACTGAAGTCCATATAGATCATGTCTACCCCTCTGCCTTCATCAGTCCTCTTTGTTATTTCTTCAAAAAACTCACTGTGTAAAAAACTTTCCCCCCTCACCTTAAATGCATGCCCCCCCAGATTTCGGCATTTCAACTCTGGAAGAAAGGTTCTTGCCATCAATCCCATCTATGCATCTAATAATTTCATAGACCTCCATCAAGTCTCCCATCAGTCACCCTCACTCCTGAGAAACCAACCAGAGTTTTTTTCTGGCCTTTCCTTATAGCTCAGACCCTCTAATCGAGGTAGCATCCTGGTAAACCTCTTGTGCAGCCTCTCCAAAGCCTCCATATCCTTCCGGTAATGTGGCGACCAGAATTAAATGTAATAATCTAAGTGTGGCCAAACCAAAGTCTTATAAAGCTGCAACATAGGATCCTGACTCTTGTACTCAATTCCCTGATTAATAAAGGCAAGCATGCCATATCCCTTCTTTACCATGCTTTTGTGGGCACTTTCAGAGAGCTATGGACTTGAACCTCAAGATGTCAATGCTGTTCAGGGTTCTGCCATTAACTGTACACCTTTCCTCAACATTTGATCTCCCAAAGTGCAGCACCTCGCACTTACCCAAATTAAACCCCATCTGCCATTTCTCTGCTCACTTTTGGAACTACCTCTGTTGTCTCCTTTGAGAACCTTCTACACTATCCACAATTCCACCAATCTCTATATCATCTACAAACTTACTAACCCACTCATCTACATTTTCATCTAAATCATTTATATCTCACAAACAGCAGAGGTCCCAGAATAGATCCCTGCAGAACACAACGAGTCACAGACCCGGAGCCTGAAAAACACCTTTCAACCATTAACCTCTGCCTTGTATGGGTAAACCAATTCTGAATCCACACAGCCAAGTCACCGTGGATTCCATTCATTTTAATCTTCTGGATGAGCCTACCATGAGGGACCTTGTCGAAAGTCTTACAAAACTCCATGTAGACAACATCCATGGCTTTACTGCCATTGATCACTGAGCCACCTTCTCAAAAAAATCAATCAAGTTAGTAAAACATGACGTGCCCTGCACAAAGGCATGCTGGCTGTCCTAATTAGGCCATGCTTTTTCAAATGCATGTAAATTCTATTAATTCTCTCCAATAGCTTCCCAGCCACCGATGTGAGACTCACTGGTATATAGTTTCCTGGATTAACCCTATTTCCCTTCTTGAAAGAGGAACAACATTAGCTACTTGCCAGTTCTCCGGGATCTCTCCGGTGCTAATGAGGATACAAAGGTCTTGGTCAAAGCCCCAGAAATCTCCTTTCTTGCCTCTCTCAATAACCTGGGGTGGATACCATTGGGGACTTATCCACCTTAATGCTTTTCAAGAGATCCAACATCATTTCTTTATTGATCTCAAAATGCCGTAGCATATTAGCATAAGGAATTGAGTTTAGAGCAGGAAAGCTAAAAAAAAGTGGCTTAAATTTTCTCAATATTGCAAGAAATCCTTTGTTCATTGGATAAAACAAAAGTAAGGCAGCATCCAAGGAACAGGAGAATCAACGTTTCGGGCATAAGCCCTTCTTCAGGAATGAGGAAAATGTGTCCAGCAGGCTAAGATAAAAGGTAGGGAGGAGGGACTTGGGGGAGGGGCGTTGGAAATGCGATAGGTAGAGGGAGGTCAAGGTGAGGGTGATAGGCCGGAGTGG
>NC_057713.1:83701762-83719260 GCF_004010195.1 Chiloscyllium plagiosum | reverse complement strand
TTCGGGCATAAGCCCTTCTTCAGGAATGAGGCAAGTGTGTCCAGCAGGCTAAGATAAAAGGTATCTTGCCTGCTGTTCACACTTTCCTCATTCCTGAAGAAGGGCTTATGCCAGAAACGTCGATTCTCCTGTTCCTTGGATGCTGCCTGACCTGCTGCGCTTTTCCAGCAACACATTTTCAGCTCTGATCTCCAGCATCTGCAGCCCTCACTTTTTCCTCTAATACAAAAGTAATCTGATAGTGTAGCAACATGAGTCAAGGCAGGTGGTGGCAATGTGTGAAATCAATGTCTATGTGAAAATTGGGTAAAAAATAATAGGAAGAGGATGTTTCAAGACGTACTCAAAAGAGAAGTTTCTGTCAGAAATCTTTGGCAGAGGGAACTAATATAGCAGGAAACGTTAATCTAATCTCTTCTCTTGGGCCAATACTTGCCATTCACTTCACACTCATCCAAATACTCTTAACATCCCCATTCCATTTACAGTTCCTAACTGGACATGACTTTCCAATTCTTCTTCTTTCTCGTCACAAGTTATCTATTTGAGGCCTGTTTCCTGTCACCAAATTGTAAAACCTACAATGTAATTAGTGTAAAGTGCTTCAGGAGGTGCTGAGGTTTTAAAAAGAGCAGCAACACACACTATTTCCAGAAAGCAATCTTTCCATACATGGGGATTATCAAACTTAAGGGCAATAAATACACAGTGGTCGCTAATAAATCAAATAAAGAATTTGGAGTATTTGTTTATCCAGATAGGGTTTAAATTGGATCTTTTTAACATGGAGTAGTTGGACAAATGGGGTTTGGTTAGTTCAGTTGGCTAGACGGTTGGTTTGCAGTACAGACTGACACAAACAGTGAGAGTTCAATTCATACACCAACTGAGGTTATTATGAAGGACTCTGCTCAACTTCTCCCCTCACCTGAGGCATGGTAATCCTCAGGTTAAACTGCTACCTGACATCTCTTGTGAGAGAGCAGCCCTTTGGTCTGGAAAGACTATGGTTGACAACCACCTGATGAAGGAGCAGTGCTCTGAAAGTTAATGGTTAGATTCCCTACTGTGTGGAAACAGGCCCTTCAGTCCAACCAGTCCACATCGACCCATTTCCCTCTGACTAATGCACCTAACACCATGGGCAATTTAGCATGGCCAATTCGCCTGCCCTGCATATCTTTGGACTGTGGGAGGAAACCGGAGCACCTGGAGGAAACCCACGCAAACACGGGAGAATGTGCAAACTCCACACAGTCACCCAAGGTTGGAATCGAACCTGGGACTCTGGTGCTGTGAGGCAGCACCTGCCCTGCATATCTTTGGACTGTGGGAGGAAACCGGAGCACCTGGAGGAAACCCACGCAAACACGGGAGAATGTGCAAACTCCACACAGACAGTCACCCAAGGTTGGAATCGAATCTGGGACTCTGGTGCTGTGAGGCAGCAGTGCTAACCACTGAGCCACCGTGCTGCCTTCACCTGTTAGACTATAATCTGGTGTTGTGTGATTTTTAACTTCACATGAAAAGGTACCTTTGACAGAGTGTTTTCTAATTTCTTTAAGAGCACAATGTTAGGTGGGCATTTAGCTCTACAGCAGTTGCTCTCCCTCTAATTTTCAAAATACCAGGTTTTTATACTACTCCATGACACATTAAATTCTTACAATTTGATTGGTTTTCAGGTGTCAAATCAATAAAATTCAAATTCCGTTGGCTTCTGGTATCCTAGGCACAATTTAAAGTAATTGGTTAAATTCAAATTGTTGTCAAAACAACAACCAAAACTCAGGTATCCATTTAACAACCAATTGTTACATTTGGAACAGCCCAACCTTTAGCTGGCAGCTGTAGCTGTATTTTAAATTCAGAAAAGCACTTTCTATCTTAAAGTAACCATACATGCTTTCGACTTCGTAACAATATAAAAGTCAATGTAAAACCCTTCATTTTCAGTTTAGTGAGCGGAAACTGATTTTTAATTTTATAAAAACCAGTGTATTTTCTGTTTGCCTATTATTTCCTCTGGACCCATTCAAAGAATCATAAATCTATACATAGATTCAAAGACTCATAGAACAATTACAACACAGAAGCAACCATTCACCGTGTCCATTCTGGTTCTTTGCAACAGCAAATCACCCAATCCCAGTTCTCCTTATGACCTCTTTTCACTATTGCAAGCATTTTCTTGTCACATAATTATTTAATTTTCTTTTGTGGGCCTTAATTGAATCTCACTCTACTACACTGTCAGGCAAGTGCTTTCCAGACCCCAAACACGTGCTGCACAAGAATATTTTTCTTAATGTCACGTTTTCTCCTTTTGCCAGTTATGTTTAACCATTCTTGTTTCCTTCTTGATTCTTCCAACAATAGGAATATTTTCTATCTAATCTGTCCAGCCGCATGCATGATTTTGAGCTCCACTTAATAATCTCTTCTCTAAGCAAAACATCTCCAGTGTCCCCAAACTGAACTGAAGTAACCTAAGGTCCTCGTCTAGGGAACCACGCTCATGAATCTTTCGGTACCCTCTCTAGTGTCTTCACAACATTGTCATGGGATGTGATACTCCAGCTGAGACTGAACCAAATGTTTTCTACAAGTTTATTACTTTTGTACCCCTAGGTATTAAGCCTAGAAATCCATATGCTTTATGGATTGCTTTCTCAACATGCACTGATGATTGATGCTCAAATATCCCTAGGTCACACTACTCCTGTACCGTCTTTAGAAAGAACCTCAATGTTACATTGCCTCTCCTTATTTTTCCAAGAAAATAAATTACTTCACACTTCAGACCCATAGTAATGTAGCTGCCTTTGAACTGCCCCTGAAATGGCCTAGAAAGGTACTTGTTTGTACCATACCACTAGTAAAATAAGAATGAAACAGAATGAGCCACTCAAAGGGAAAGGGTTGAGATACTAGATGAGCTAAAACTAATAAAGAAGCATTAAAAATACCTGACTAAAAGTTGGTCAGCTCACCATGATTAGATACATTCAAGGAAATTGAGAAGAAAAGGAAATCACTGAGACTTTGGCCATAATTTTCTACTTTTCTTTAAATACAGTATGATAAGAGACTAGAGTGTTGTAAATATTACACCCTTGATCAAGAAAGGTGTAAAGATAAACTCAGTAACTACAGCCCAGTCAGTTTAATCTCATTGATGGGAAAGCTTTTAGAAACAAAATCTGGTACAAAATTAACTGTCACTTGGACAACAATAAATTCACTAAGGAAAGCCAGCATGAAGTAGTTAAAGACAAATATCAAACTAATCTGAATGGATTTTTTGATTAATCTGGTTGATTAGAATAACTGGTCAGGTATGATGCACATGGACTCCCTAAATAGATTTTGTATTTCACAAAATAGGCTTGTGTGCAAAATACAGTACATGGAATAAAAGGGACAAGAAGTTAGCTGAGTGACAGTAAATGGTTCTTTCTCAGATTTAAGAAACATGTATGTAGACTTTACCAGGAGTTGGTAATAGGATGCCACTTTTGATATATACTGTAGACCTGGATTTTGATGTATAGAGCACAATATCAACATTTCCAGATGACAGACTAGCAATATTCCCTGTAATTTTGTTGCTGCGTAGACCTCCAAGGTCCAAGTGCAGCGAATGACGAACTGACGAACTGACACAAGTTCAGAAGCAACAGTTAAATCTTTTGTCTTTTGAAGAAAAATTATCAGTAATAGGGACAGAGACAATGCTAAGTAAGCAGCAGTTCCCCAGTACCATGATTGATGACGTGAAAATGTCCCATTCAACAGGACACATCCAAAGAGGCTGAATGAAGATGTTCAATATACTCAATAAGTTGAAGAGCTTAAACACCCTATATCAGCAGATTGATAGTAAAGATTTTCTTGAAGAAAATGGAGTTAAGCTGCATGTGATGCTATGCAAGAGTCAAGAGTGTCATGCTGGAAAAGCACAGCAGGTCAGGCAGCATCCAAGGAACAGAAGAATTGATGTTTCGGGCAAAAGCCCTTCATCAGGAATCTGTGATGCTATGCAAGTCAGACCAGTGTCCACAGATTCAGCATGGTCACAAATAAGGCATTGCCTGGTCAGCATATTGAGAATATTAAAAAGGGGAAAGGATTTGTTTCTACAGCGAAGCCACCTTACATAAAGAACATTCATGATCATAACAGTCCTCCAGATAATATTATTGGGACAACTACCTGAGTTCCTCAGCGAGGGTAATGCAGGAGGTTAAGAGGAAAGAAAATCAACCAATTATTGGCTTTAACAAGTACCTCATTCCCGACAAAGGATGTCAGAGAGATAAGAGACCCTCCAGTGATCAGAATCAAGGAAAACAGTCCTCAAGCCAAAGACCTAACGATCTTTCAAGTCTGAAGAGACTCAGTTCTGTGAGAATTGTGAACATACCAGACCAACTGAATTTATGATGTCAGAGTCTTGGAGCTACATGGGTTTGTGATAAATACAAAATTAGTTATGTACCTTGTGAGGAGTGGATTTGGGGGGAGCGTTTTAGTGAATACACTCCCTTTTTAACCTCACTTGGTTAGCCACAATACCGATTTTTAATTTATGTTAGCAGGCAGTTATATCTCATTTCAATTAAAATGTAGTACTTCTCAAATTTAAGGAACCAATCACAAGAGTTCTGAAGTGTAAAAAAGAAATTTTATTATCGATTGGTGTTAAGAAAAATAATAAAACTTGACATCGAACACATACACACAAATAGCAGTCTCATCATGGGCGGCACGGTGGCCCAGTGGTTAGCACTGCTGCCTCACAATGCTAGAGACCCAGGTTCAATTCCCACCTCAGGCGACTGACTATGTGGAGTTTGCACATTCTCCCCGTGTCTGCGTGGGTTTCCTCCAGGTGCTCCAGTTTCCTCCCACAGTCCAAAAATGTGCAGGTCAGGTGAATTGGCCATACTAAAATTGCCCGTAGTGTTAGGTTAGGGGTATGGGTGGGTTGCGCTTCGGCGGGTCGGTGTGGACTTGTTGGGCCGAAGGGCCTGTTTCCACACTGTAATGTAATCTAAAATAATCTAAAAGTAATGATAGAGTATCTAGAACAATGGAAAGATATCGCACATGTAGTTTAATAATTCTTAGCATCTGAGTTGTTATAATTGAACCTGTGACCATGTCTGTTTAGTTTATGTCTTGTATCCTCAGCAGTGGTAAAATTTGAAGATATTTTCAGTTATTGGCAAAAGGGTGTTTCTCCAGTTTGTTTAACATTGGTGCTAGCTTTCAAGGTGGAAACAGAAGGAAAGAAAGGATCTTCCAATCTTTGCTGTTACCAATCTTTCTCTCTGTCTCTCTCTGCTGCTCTGCCAAGCAGCTACTAAAATATATTTCATTTATGAATTCCCAATCTGACTTAAATGTCTTCCAAGTTGGATGGTTGTGGGCAACCATTTCATTTCCAATACATGTAACTGACAATAAAAATGGTAGTTAAAATATATGTAATTTTTTTCATTTCAGACTCAGTTGACTTAGATGATTTTATATATTCCACACTGGTTTTCTCAACTTGCTTCAATCTATGGCAGCCAATTCATTTCCATGTTCCTTCATTTTCAAAACCAGTTCAATTCATAAAGGTCTCAGGTATTAAAATCAAATGATAGAATTTGACATTAGAGGGTTAATATTTTTCACAGTTGAGACAACGTGACTATATGAATGTCAATGATGAGAATTGTATGAGGGAATTGTTCTGAAAAAGGTTAATATTGGAGACTGCATTAGGCTTCACCCAATCTGATCGCGCCATACAGTTTTGGGTGGAGAATTGAGGAGTCTACCATGAGATTTCAGTAGGGTTAGACATGTCAATCCAGTTTTTCTTTTCGCTAATTTTGTTGAAATAGCAAATGTAACTTGTACTTATTGATGTCACAGAATGAAATACATCTTGGTGTTAAGATAAGTTTCTTGTTAAGACTCCTTAGTGTTTAATTCATTCCTGCTGTAAACCAAACAGATCCTTAGACCCAGAATAAAAGTACAACAGTAGACCAGAGGGCACCACTGGAGTAGGATACATAATCACCCTGGATAACCTTACTTTGATTTGATTTTGGTAAGTTTCCATTCTTTTGTACATTGACTGCTTTTTGTTTTTATTACTATGCACCACCAGGATCTTTTGTTTGAAAGAGTAGAAAGGACAACTGTTGGTAGCACTCTATTCCGACTATCAGCTGGTTGTGGTTGGATCCAGAGAACATACACCAGGCTTCACATTCTTGTACAAAAAAAGAATAAGAACGCCTGGACACAACAGAACTTGCATACTGCCTGCCCAAAAATCCCAACATGTGCCCAACTCCACTTCAATAGTCAGGCCTCAATAACACTGTCAGCCAACTGCCTGTGACAACAGTCACCCACCAGCCTTGACCTGACAAACTGTGGATCATTAGGCCAGACTTAATAACATGACTGTTGTATTACTATTCCCTATTTTGTCTTACAATACTCAACCATAGCTAGATTTTAGTATCCCAAATTTATGTCTAATCTTTATTATTGTATACTTTTTATGATACTAACAAAATAAAATTTATGGTGCAATTGGAAGGATTTCTGTTGAAGTAAATGTAACTTCTAATCTGTTCATTCAAAGCCCTGGACTCTACCATCGCCATCGAACCTAACTATTATGGACTTGGCCAGACCACTCAAAACATTCTTAAGCAGACAGCCCTGACCATAACTTTGCAATTTGTTTCGGTAAGTGTACGGTAAAATTTACCCGGTGTAAGTTAGTGAGGATGACTATCAGGTTTTAAAATAGACAAAAATTTATTTACAAAATTACACAATGAAACGATAGCCACATTGAAAGGTTTTGTGTAATCAGGTGTGGTTAATACTGGGGCAGTAGTTAACACAGTGTTTAGGCTGTCAAATGCCTTTTGACAGTCCGCTGTCCACTGAAACTTCTTGCCCTTTTTTAACATTCAATGAGTGGAGTAGTCACACTATTAAAGTTTGGCACAAACTTCAGTAAAATCCAGTCAATCCCAAGAACTGTAGTACTGCTTTTGTCATTGATGCTTTGGGAAATTGCCCAATTACTTTCGCTTTTGCATCCCTTGGGGCCATTTGTCCATGTCAATAACATGATCCAGGAAGGTTACTTGGGCTTTGGCAAATTCACTTTTAGCTAGTTTTACCACCAAGCCTGCCTTCCAAAGTCATTCGAACAAGTCCGATAAATGCTGTAAATGTTCCTTCCATGACTGACTAAAAATCACCAGGTCGTCAATGTAAATAACACAATTGGGTAATCTGGCAATGACCTTATTAGTCAGTCTCTGAAATGTGCCTGGAGCATTTTTCACACCAAATGGCATGACTTTGAACTGATATAGTCCATTTGGCTTACGAAAGCCAAAATTGCCTTTTCTCTCTCTGACAGAGGTACTTGCCAGTAGCCTCTGAGCAAGTCCAATTTAGAAATATAAGTTGCTTGTCCCACTTTTTCAACATAGTCAGACTAGTACAATTGCAACATTTAAAAGGCAACTGGATGGGTATATGAATAGGAAGGGTTTGGAGGGATATGGGCTGGGTGCTGGCAGGTGCAACTAGATTGGTTTGGGATATCTGGTCTACGGACGAGTTGGACTGAAGGGTCTCTTTCTGTGCTGCACGTCTCTATGACTCTGTAGTCCTCCAACCGTGGAATTGGATATGCACCAGTCTTTGTAACAGTGTTGACTTTGCGATAGTCCACACATAATCATTGGGTACCATCTGGCTTTGGCACCATGACTATGGATGAGCTCCAGTCACTTAACTCACTTCGATTATGCCATCTTGGAGCATGCGCTCTATCTCCTTCTGAATCTGTGCCAACTTTAGAGGGTTATGCATATAAGGCTGTTACTTAATCGGAACAGCGTCTCCTATATCTACATCATGCACAATTAGGTTAGTACTTCCCAATTTATTTCCGCATATCTCCCTATGTGATAGCAATAACTCTTTCAGATAATTTCGATTTTCTTGTGGAATGTAACTCAATAATTTATCCCAATTTATGACAACTTCCTCATTGTCCGATCTGATTTGAGGAATGTCCGATTCAGAATCCTCTGAACTTGGTTCTTCCTTCTGTGCTGTAATCATTAACACCTTCTCCTCTTGCTTTCCTTCCCTATCAAAATATCTGTTGAGCATATTTACATGACACAATGTGTGAGATTTCTTCCTGTATGGAGTCCTTATTAAGTAGCTCACTCACTCAATTTCATCTCGATTTGATACGGTCCACTAAACCTTGCTTTTAAAGGCTCACCTGTTATTGCAAGTAACATTAATACCTTATCCCCAATTACAAAATTGCAAATTTGTGATTACTTATCTGCTTCCTTTCATTGTATACTGTGATACTTTTAAATGCTGTCTAGCCAACTCTCCAGTTCTATTTAATTATTCTCTAAAATTTGACACATAGTCCAAATGGGTGGTCTCTGAATTCTGACTTCTTAATTTCTCCTTCATCAATTTTAATGGTCCTTTTACTTCATGCCCAAAAAGTAATTCAAATGGACTGAATTTGGTTGATTCATTTGGTGCATCTCTGATCGCAGACAGTACAAACAGTACCCACTTACCCCAAACATCCTGATCATAAGCACTCAACATGTTCTTTGGTGTTTGATGCCATTTCTCTAGCGTTCCCTGCGATTCGGGACGGTACACAGTAGATTTGAATTGCTTTATTCCCAAGTTATCCATAACCTCCTTGAATAGTCTGAATGTGAAGTTTGATCCTTGATCTGACTGGATCTCTATTGGTAGTCCATATCTGGTAAAACAATTATGTAATTCTTCTACAATCCTTTTAGCTAAGATGTTGCATAATGGGATTGCCTCTGGAAATCTAGTCGATACATCCATGATCGTTAATAAATACTTATTCCCACTTTTTGTTTGAGGTTGGGAAACTACACAATCAATCAAGATTCTTGTGAAAGGTTCCTCAAATACTGGAATAAGTATTAAAAGTGCAGGTTTTATTACTGCCTGTGGTTTTCCAATTAGCTGATATGTGTGACATGTCTGGCAAAATTCAACTACATCCTTCTGTAGTCCAGGCCAATAAGAATGTTTTTGTATTTTAGCCTGTGTTTTCCTCACCCCTAAATGACCTCCAAGTGGTAGCTCATGCGCCACTCGCAGCACTTCCTTTCTAAACACTACTGGCAAAACAATTTAATGAATCTTTGCCCATTTCTCATCTGCTTGAATGTGTGATAGTCTCCATTTCCTCATTAAGACACCATTTGTTAAGCAATAACACACAGGGATGCATTCACTCTCCTCTGTAAATGTCTTTTGACACAACTGTATTAAGTTCTCATCTTTCTGCTGTAATTCAATCAGCTTAGCAAAGCTAAAGATACTTATATGTTTATTGAGTTGCTCCTGCTCTGTCCCACTTATTTGATCAAAAAACTTATCTAGGATAAAGCTATGTAAGCTTCCTTATCTGTGCCTTTCGATGTCTCCTGCTTCACCTTGTGCCTCTGTGATCTTGTGACCACACAATCTGGGAAAATTTCTGGATACGCATCCTTCATTTCTTCAGTTGCCTGCATCTCCACTGGCTTTTCAACTAGAGTAGGCAGCACGCCTACCAGTGAATCAGGTATATCATTTGCAAGGACAGATTGTATTCGTGGAGCTGAGAGTTTGTCGAGTACTTCCACCACAAATTCTCCATTCTGTTGTGGACTCTCTAGCCTAATTTTCATAACTGAGCACTTTTCGTCTCACCATGAATTCCTGTAACCAGTACCTTTTCTGGCAGTAGTCCCTCAGGAGTACATATCTCCTCATCCTTCAGCATTACAGACTGAGAGGATCCTGTGTCCTTTAATATTGTAACCTCTTTACCTGCTATTCCTGGCCTATCTGAATAAATTTTACCCTTGTATGTATATTTTTAAGCAGATCTGGCACTTCCTCCTTAACCAACCTCTTATCATCTTGTACACTCTGAGGCAGGTGTCTAACTTCCCTTGTGCTTTTTGTTGCTAGTCCAATAAAACTCCTAGGCTTGTCTGGCTTTCTTCTAGCCCAACAATACTGTGATTTCATGTGGCCCACTTTATGACAATGAAATCACCGAAGCTTTTTAACTTCTTTGTCCCCCTCACGGGTTTATTTTTTACCCTGTGGTATGTTGTCCTTATGATCTTCACTGGGATCTACCTTTCCCTTTCCATGTGAGGATTTGTCTTTGCCCAATTTCTATCCCTCATGGACTGAAATTGATTCTGGAAGCCAAACTGTGTTTTATGGACCAGCTCATAATCAATTGACAATAGGTGCAGGAGTGGGCCATTCCCAGCCACTTCAGCTACTAACCTTGCTACTTTAACTCTCTGTTCTTCCAAATAAGTTTGCACTACTTCAGGCAGTGAATTTTTGAATTCCTCCAAAATAATTACTTCTCTAAGGGCATCACAGGTTTGCTCGATTTTTAAATCTCTTATCCATCTATTGAAATTACTTTGTTTGATCCTTTCAAACTCAATGTAGGTTTGACCTAGGTCCCTCCTCAGATTTCTGAACCGTTGTCTATAGGCTTCTGGTATAAGTTCAAATGCACTTAAAATGGCTTTTTCACCTCCTCATACTCCCCTGATACTTCTTCTGATAGTAATGCAAATACCTCACTAGCATTACCTACAAGTTTCGTTTGGATCAACAAAACCCACATTGCCGCTGGCCACAGCATTTGTTTAGCCACCTTTTCAAATGAGATGAAAAGGCTTCCATATCCTTCTCATCAAATTTAGGCAATGCTTGAACGTGTTTAAACAGTTTTTCACTAGGCTTTTGACTACCAGGGGCTTGATCGTCCTCACTCTCTTCCTCACTAAGGTTACCTTCAGCCTTTATCTCCAGCCTTTTAAGCTGACTTTCTTTTTTAAGTGTCAGTTACTGAAGTTAAAAAGTTCCCTCTTTTTCTTTCTCTTCTGCTGCTCTCTCTTTTTACCTCTCTTCTGCTTTTAATCGTAATTCAAACTGTTTCATTTCTGCTGCCCTTTCGATATCTCTCACCTCTAACTCAAGCTGCTTCATTTGCAATTGAATTTTTGCCATCTCTATAGATTCTGATGGCTTCTCCAGCAAGTTTAAATGCTGAGCTACTGCTGTAATTATCTCTCCTTTCCTCACAGAAGCAGGCAGGTCCAATTCCAGCTTGTCCGCTAATTCCTGCAGCTTAGTCACCTTTTGCAAAACTTCCAAAGTCACCACATCCACTTCCAGAAACTTGTGGCGACTGAAAGAGCCATTACTATCCCAAGCTTTGTCTACCCAACCAAACCAACACCTGAAGTAGAGACACTCGCACCTACCACTCACTGTTTAAAATCCCGCAAAGAGCCCCCAATCTGTTATGGACCAGGCCAGGCCACTCAAAACATTCTTAAGCAGGTAGCCCAGACCATAACTTTGCAATTTGTTTCAGTAAGTGTACAGTGAAAATTACCCGGAATACGTTAGCGTGGTTGACTACCAGGTTTTAAAACAGACAAAAAATTATTCACGAAATGATATAAGGAAACACAAAGAACAGAATAAAGAACCCCTACAGAGCCCAGCCTATCCAAACAACACCTAACTAGACTGTTCCGAATATTCACAACAGTCCCAATAAGCAAACCCCCTTAAAAATTTTTTTTTAAATGGAACAGATGCTTACAGATTGAAGGTAGAAAGGCAGAAAGAAAGAGAGCCTGTTCACACAGTCCACTGCTGAACTCCCAACTAGTTCTGGACTGAACTGCTCAGCTAGAGAGTTGACCACTCCTCTTCCATTGTACAGGTCACTTCTAAAACATTGCCACTTTGGCCTGAAGTCTCATCTGTTGAGATATAAACCAAAGGCATCTCAAAATCCTTTTCATCTCTGTACCAAACTAGTCTAATTGGAACTGGGAGAGTTTTATTACCCCTCTGAAAACCAAGGACACAGTATCCTTGAGAAAAGGAACAGCTTTTAGGAAAAAGGGACCAGCTTTGTGACATAACCTATAACATTTGTACAGTAAAGTACATTTTCATTTCCATTATCTATTTTGATTTTGAGAATTACTTCATTGGCTAACCATTAAATTCAATGGAATAGAAGATTAATAAATTCCTTATGCGTGTTTTATGAATACCCATTTTAGATCTAATACTGATGAATGATCCTGTTTTCTATTGCCAACTGGAGGTTAAGTTAACTGGATATTTTATAAAGATTGTGAATTTATCTTGTGCATACATCATTTAAAATTTTGTTCTGCCTATTTAAATTTTACTAATGGGACAAGTGTCCAATTTTATCAGAGGATCTGAGAGTTCAAATATCCATCTCATATTTTGTCTAAAAAGAAATGAAGCAATGGTTAAGATCCATATGATGAGGGTGTTATAGAGCATAATAAGAATACCATTTAAGTGCCAAGTATCAAAAAGACCATTGAGATATTTCGGCCCAAACACAAGGGCCACTAGGTGGAGCCTGTCTGCTATGTTTGTTCACCATTTTAATTTGGAACTAATTTTTATTCATTTGCTGCATATGGATGTCACTGGCTGGGCCAGCATTTACTGCGGTCCCCAGCACCTTTCGGAAGGTGATGATTTTCTGCCTTCTTGAAACATTGTACTCCCTGTGTACTAGTATTGTTGAGTATAGGGAGCTCCAGGATCCATCGATGATTAAGGAAGTGTAATGAGCTAAATCTTGTACTCTTTTTGGCAAACTGTCACTTTCGTAAAGTTTCTGGAAAGTTTCTTCACCATGAGATCTACTAGCTCCCTTGTCATATCTTACCAAATTCCCTGTAGGCAGCGAGGTTGCTCCAAGGTACTGTGTATGTCACTTGGTGGGATTAGTATGCTGATACAATGACTTCTATTACAGACCAGACCAAAGCCCCTCAAGGTATACTGAGAAGACAGTCTAGAATCCAGCATTTTCTTATTTTTTAAAGATAATTGTAAAGTGTTGTCTTCTGGATGAAATTTGATTGGTCAAATTACTAGCCTTGAAGCAAAACACACTTTATTCTTACACTATAATTAAAATGCCGAAGGGCCTGTTTCCACACTGTAAGTAATCTAAATCTAATCTAAATCTAAATGAAGAATTTTTAAAAATTTGCTTAACTGTATAACTCCATTGCAATACTTAATAAGATAATATATATATATATATAAACCACCACTGATTAGCTATTCCAAGATAGTAAAAACCCATAGCCACACCATTGCCAGAGGCAAATTCAGTAAAATAAATTGTCACACATGCAACATTTCTCCAGTCCAGCAGGAAAGAACATCCTGTGAAAATTCTGAGAGAGAGCGAAACTCAAGCTGTAGCAGGGAGAGATGTATAGCAGTTTCCAAACTCCACCAGCCACTGAAATTTAAACAAAAATCCTGGTTCTGTGAGAGCTTGAACCCATCCACTCATGCTTCTTTTGTCTGCCTATGTTAAAAAAAAAAACAAAGCTAGCTACATTGCTGGGCTCAGAGCAAACAGCTGGACTCACTTTCAAAACAATCATGATGGAACAAGCATCCTTCTTAAAGGCACATCTCCTAACACTTCACCCCTTAAAAAAATGAACCATTAAAATACAAAGCTGGCTTCATTTTTAAAACTTCTAGTCTCAAGTTATTAGTACACTTCTCTATATATTGTATTTATACATTCCACTAAATTTAAGTATACAAAAGTTTAGTTATACTGTTCATCTCAGTCTGTTTTTTCTGCCACAGACCACCCAATTCTTCATTTATCCAAGTTGTGAAAATGCATCAGCAAACAAGTTCTTTCGTAATCTTTATGATGATGATGCTCCTTTAACAAGGTTATGTTGTCCTTGGTTTTATTTCAGTCGTAAAAACACAGGTTCCAAAAAGCCTGGGCTTGGATGGGTTTTAAGACCAATTTGGTAATAGCTAACAGATACTGCCTCAGGAAAAGGCTTTCAAGTTTAAAAAAACTTGTACTTGCACCGCCTCCAGAAGTCAATCAAAAAATTCTGCAAGATACTCTAAATGTTCCATGTGTGACCAAAAATCAGCCCACAATTATTGTACACCCCACAATTGGGTAATCCCAAAATGACTTTGAACTAGTACAGTCCATTCGCCGTCATGAAAGCTGAAATGTCCTTCACTCTTTCAGATCAGTATCCTATGAGTAAATCCAGCTCAGAATTGTAAGTTGCTCGTCCCATCTTCTCAATATAGTCTTCCAAATGTGGAATAGGATATGAATCAGATTTCATAACGGCATTGACTTTGTGATAATCCACACATAATCGTGGGTGCCATCTGGTTTTGACACCATTTCTATGGATAAGCTCTATTCTTTGCAACTCACTTTGATTATGTCATCTCTGATTCTGGATTAGTGGTGCTGGAAGAGCACAGCAGTTCAGGCAGCATCCAAGGAGCTTTGAAATTGACGTTTCAGGCAAAAGCCCTTCATCAGGAATGGGGCTTTTGCCTGAAACGTCAATTTCAAAGCTCCTTGGATGCTGCCTGAACTGCTGTGCTCTTCCAGCACCACTAATCCAGAATCTGGTTTCCAGCATCTACAGTCATTGTTTTTACCTCTATGTCATCTCTGAGCATGCTTTCAATCTCTTTTTGAACCTGTGCCAACTTTAAAGGGTTAAGTCTATGAGGATGTTGCTTAATTGAAACAGCACTTCCTATATCTACAACATGCATAATTAGATGAATACTTCCCAGCTTGTTCTCACATATCTCCCCATGTGATTGTAATAACTCTTTCAAATCATTTTAATTTTCTTTGGAAGGTAATGCAATAATGTATCCAAACATTTAAGAACTTCCTTATTGTCCAATTTAGTTTGAGGAATGTCCAAGTTAGAATTATCTGAACTTGGCTCTTCACTCTGTGTTGTAACCAGTAACACGTTCTCCTTTTGCTTTCCTTCCCTATCAAAATACCTTTTGAGCATATTCACAAGACACACAGATTTCTTTCCATCTGGCATTCTTTGCAAATAATTCAGCTCACTCAATTTCCTTTTAATTTGATAAATCCCAATAAACCTTGCCTTTAAAGGTTCACATACAGTTTATCTCCACTAACAAAATTACACATTTTGAATTTCTTGTTTGCTTCCAGTTCAATCACATGCTGTGCTACTTTTAAATGCTGTTTAGACAAATTCACGCACTAAACTTTGACATAAGTCCAAATATGTAGTCTCTGAACTCTTATTCACCAATTTCTCCTTAATTAATTTCAGTGGTCTTCATACCTCATGCCCAAAAACTAATTCAAATTGACTGAATTTAGTTGATTCATTAGATGCATCCTAATTGCAAAAAGTGTAAATGAAATTCCTTTATCCCAATCCTCTGGATAGTCTTGACTAATAAGCCCTCAAATTGGTCTTTAAAGTTTGATGTCACCATTCTAATGCTCCCTACGATTCTGGATTTGAACTGTTTTATTCCTGAACTATCCTTAACTTCCTTGAGTAACTTTGATGTACAATTTGATCATTGATCTGTTTGCATTTCTTTGGGTAATCCATATCTCGTGAAAAGTTGAGTAACTCTTCTCCAATCCTTTTAGCCATTACACTGCAAAATGGAATGGTCTCCAGAAAGCTAGTATCCATTATGGTCAACAAATACTGATGCCCATTTTTTGTTTTGGGCAAGGGTCCTACACAATCAGTTTAAGATTATTGTAAATTATTCCTGAAATGCAGGAATGGGTATGAGGGGCCCTGGTTTTATTACTGTCTGAGGTTTTCCAATTAACTGACATGTACCTGACAAAATTCAACCACATTTCTGTGCACTTTAGGCCAATAAAAATGTTTTTGTATTTTGGTTTGAGTTTTCCTTACTCCCAAATGACCTTTTACTGGTAATTCATGTGCTATCCACAGCACCTCCTTTCTGTAACCCACTGGTAATACAACTTGATTAATTTCTGCCCATTTGTCATCTGCCTGAATGTGTGATGGTCTCCATTTCCTCATCAATACTTATTTTTAAGAGAGTAACATTCTTGGATACTCTCAGATTCTGTTTCTGTGTATGCTTTTTAATATAACTGCTTTATGTTTTCATCTTTCTATTGTAAGTCAATTCATCTCTCAAATAAAAATATCCACTTTGTCCTCAACCTGTTCTTACTTATTCCAAACTATTTAATCAAACATAGTTACTGATGGTTGAACTTCGACTGCCTTGTCTTTACTCATGGATTTCTTCTCCTGTTTCAACCTTGGCTTTGTGATGTTGTCATCACACACTCAGTAAAAATCCCAGGATATACTTCCTGTAACACCTCAGTTGCCTAATTTTCCACTGACTTTTCAACCACAGTAGGCATCACACCCACCTGTGATCCAGCTATATCATTACTGAGGATAAACTGTATTTCTAGAACCAAGAATTTCTTTATTACTACGACCACCACTTCATCACTTTTCACTTGACTGTCCAACCTCATTTTATATAAAGGAACGCTGCTATTGTAACAACATGGAGATGAATCCTTCTGTTATTTAAACACCCAGAAAAGCTCGCCTCACCTCACCTCCTAATCTGTTAAAATATGAGTGACAGAGAACCCCCAAATTCCACTATTTAAAGAAAATAGCATTGATTTATTTTTTAATTCTAAAACTGAACATTAAACAACTATTCACAACTCTAAGCTTTTTCTTAACGGCTTACTAACTGCCTCCAACTCTATAACAATATGCTGTTCCAATAAGACACTTATTAAAATTACATCAACTTAATTTCAAAACCTCACAGCCACTGTCTTCTTCTGTCTTCCCTCTTCCGGGTGATAATCTCCCTGGGTCATCATCTTTCTTTTACTGTGAGTATGTTTCATCGAGAGTGTTCTTTAATTTCTTGGAAAGCAAGATGTTAGCTCTCCATGCAGTTCTGTCTTGATGGCAGTTACTCTCTCTCCAATTTTCAAATGTCTTCATTCTTATACCCCCAGTGTCATGAAGATTTGGGTGTACTGTACCTTTAAGAGAGTTAAAAGGTAGCAGTGACAGCACCAACTCAATAAGACACAATATAACAAGTGCTCCAGCTACTGGGGTAGCTAGGGTAGCTGGTTGCCTGGAAACAACAAAACAGATTCAAATTAGGCCGATCAGTTTAAATTATACTCCGAAAAATACCAAACTCCAATTCAGTTTGAATTTAATGCATTGATTAGAAACCAATTACACAATCTGATGCTTGTGGGGGGGGGTATAAGGGTTTAATATCCCAACCTAATCTAGTCCCACCTGCCAGCACCCGGTCCATATCCCTCCAAACCCTTCCTATTCATATACCCATCCAAATGCCTTTTAAATGTTGAAATTGTACCAGCCTCCACCACTTCCTCTGGCAGCTCATTCCATACACAT
>NC_057713.1:83678640-83701508 GCF_004010195.1 Chiloscyllium plagiosum | reverse complement strand
CATTAAGTATATAAGTCTTGCTAAGATTTGCTTTCCCAAAATGCAGTACCTCGCATTTATCTGAATTAAACTCCATCTGCCACTTCTCAGCCCATTGGCCCATCTGGTCAAGATCCTGTTGTAATCTGAGGTAACCCTCTTCGCTGTCCATAAGAAGTTTTGTTTTGTAAATTGTAACTGGGAGTTATATCAGACTAGTATTATAGAAGGGAAGGTAAAAGATAGGTTAGAGTAAGGACATATAAATAGTTGTTAGTTATACTTTAAGAAATAAAGTTGTTAATTTTTACTTTAACAAGTTCTTGGCCTATCGAATTTTCACTGATTGCTGCACGCTATAAATCTTTTCTGTGTTGCTGGTTTGAAATTAAGCAGGAGAGTTTACTCTGTGTCATAACACCAGCATCGGATCGTCTCTTTGGTTCAATGTTGACAAAACAATAAATTCTAACTCGATTGGGTTTTAGTATCTTGGGGCATAATTTAAACTGTTTGGTTAAATTTGAAATGTTGTCAAAACAGCAACTAAAACTCAGGTATCCCTTTCACAGCCAAATGTTACATATTTTCAATTTGCCAGTACACTGTGGGACTGCCAGTTAGTCATATACACAGGTGCTTGTAAACTCTCAGTTCAGAACAGCAGTCACTCTCTCTTAAAGGTGTAGTACTCACCTTTAACTTCATAACACCTCCTCCTTAAGAAAAAAAAACTATCATAATGAAAGGATGGCTGCATTTTTTTCTAATTCTTAATCCCATTATGATGAAATACATACGTCATTAATCTAAGTTATACTTTTCTTATTAAATTCTGTACACATATATAACATTGGAATCTGTCCAATTTTATAAACACTTACTTTAAATCCATGATAACGCATCTGTTACCACATTTTTACAACCTGCAACATGTATAGTTTGTAAATTAAGTCTATAACGTAAGATTCTAATGAAATAGTCTCATATTTTTGTCTTTAAATCTTTCCAAGAATGTAAGATGATTGTGCTCTGTGTACACAACCATCTCTGACACATCGTTTGTCACAGGAACATTAAAATGTTGTAAGGCCAGTATCAAACTCAATAATTATTTTTCGATGGTAGAGTATTTTCTCTGGTGGGTGTTGAAAAGAAGGCAATTGGTCATTTCATTTCCATTATCATCATCTTGTAACAATACAGCTTCAACTCCTATATCACTAGCATCAATTGCAACTTTGAAGGGTTTCAAAAAATTTGGTGTAGCTGAAACTAGTACTGTGGCTAATACTGCTTTTAAATTCTCAAATGCCTCCTGACATTGTTCTCTCCAACAAAATTTTGTGTTCTTCTTTAGTAAATCTGTTAGTCCTGCTGAAGTTTGGAACAAAACTTCTGGTAGAATCCATTCAGTCCTCAAAATTGAAGCACCTGTTTCTTTGAGGATGGTTGTGGAAATTCCGAGGTGGCCTTCACCTTTGCGTTCCTTGTGTTATTGACTCGACCAGACCACTCAAAACATTTTTAAGCAGATAGCTCCAGACCATAACTTTGTAATTTGTTTCAGAAAATGTACAGTGAAAATTACTCAGATTAAGTTAGCTAGGTTGAATACTAGATTTTAAAACAGACAAAAAATTTATTCACAAAATTGCACACTGAAACACAAAGAACCCCTAAAGAACACAACCTATCCAACTAGACTTAATTATGCTGTTCCAAATATACACTAGTCCCAATAAGCAAACACCCTTTAAAAACCAATATAAATGGAACACATGCTTATAGGTTGAAGGTGAAGGGCAGAAAGAGAGAGAGAGAGTTTCCACACAGCTCCTTGACCATTCCTCTTTCATTACACAGGTCACTTCCAAAATGACCATTTTGGCCTGAAGTCTCATCTAATTACATATAAACAAAAGGCCTCTCAAAATCCTTTTTATCTCTGTACCAAACCAGACTAATCAGAGTGCAGCCCAATTTATTGCCCCCTCTGAAAAAAATCAAGGATAGAGTCTCCTTGAGCCAAGGAACAGCTTTTAGAAAAAAAAGGGACTAGCTTTGTGACACTTTGGGATCAACATGTCATGTCTTCTCGAATTCTGTTTTTTTTAAATTAATTACCAGCTTTGCTGCTTGTAATCATTCAAAGATCTCTGCCAACTGTACCATATGATCTTTCCATGACTCACTAAAGATCACTATATCATCCAGATAACCTGCACAATTTGTTAATCCGGCTACAACTCTGTTCATGCTCCTTTGGATTGTGACTGGTATGTTCTTCATTCCAAAGGGCATCGCTTTGAATAGATATAGCCCATTTTGGGTTACAAATGCAAAAACCTATTTCACTTTCACTGATAAAGATACCTGCCAATAACCGTACAGTAAGTCCAACGTTGTGACCTAAGTGGCTTGTCCAACTTTATACATTCCCCCAATCTTGGTATTGTATATGAGTCTGATTTTGTTACGGCGTTCACCTTCTGATCGTTCACACAAAATCGTGAGTTATGTCAGGTTTGGGAACTAACACGATTGGTGAACTCCACTCACTCTGACTTGGTTCAATGGTATTTTCGTTGAGCATTTCATCCACTTCCTTCTGGACCTGTGTGGCTTTGAGAGGATTAAGCCCGTAGGGGTGTTTTATCAGAACAGCATTTCCTACTTCCATCTCATGCACAATAGTATTAGTCCTCCCCATCTTATTCCTGCATATGTCCTCATACTGCTACAACAAACCTTCCAACTCAGTTCTTTGCTCCTGAGAGAGATAACTCATTAACCTGTCCCACTCCTCAAGGACTTCCTCATTACTTAATGTATTTTGAGACACATTAAACTCCATGATATCTGAATTGATTCTTAACTCTGCAAGGCCGTACCTAATACCTGTTTTTCCAGTTCCCTCTTTTAATTATAATAAGGTTTCAACATAGAACATTTCAGCACAGCACAGACCCTTCAGCCTCGATATTGCACCGACCTACGCAATTAATCTGATGCCCATCTAACCGAGGCCGTTCCATTATTATCCATTTGTATGTCCAATGCCAATTTCAATGCCCTTAAAGTCAGCAAGTCTACTACTGTTGCAGGTAGGCCATTCCATGCCCCTACTACTCTCTGAGTAAAGAACCTACCCCGATATCTGTCCTTAATCTATCCATCTGAGGAAACCGGCTCTCATTGTTCACCCTATCTAACCCTCTGATTATCTTGTACATCTCAACTAAGTCACCTCTCAACCTTCTTCTCTCCAATGAAAACAGTCTCAGTTCCCTCAGCCTTTTCTCATAAGACCTAACTTTCATACCAGGCAACATCTTAGTAAATCTCCTCTGAACCCTTTCCAAAGCGTCCACATCCTTCCTATAATGCAGTGACCAGAATTGCATGCAATACACCAGGTGCGGCCTTACCAGTGTCTTGTACAGCTGAAGCATGATCTCGTGGCTCTGAAACTCAATCCCCCTACCAATAAATGCCAGCACACCATATGTCTTCTTAACAATCCTATCAACCTGGGTGGCAACTTTCAGGGATTTATGCACCTGGACACCGAGATCTCTGTTCATCGACACTGCCAAGAATTTTACCATAAGTGGTGTATTCTGCATTCCTGTTACTTCTTCCGAAGTGAACTACCTCACACTTTTCCACATTAAACTCCATTTGCCACTTCTCAGCCCAGCTCTGCAGCTTATCAATGTCCCTCTGTCACCAAACATCCTTCGGCACTATCCACAACTCTGCCTACCTTGGTGTAATCTGCAAATTTACTAACCCATTTTTCTACGCCCATTCTTCTATGACAAACAGCAGTGGCTCCAAAACAGATCCTTGCAGCATACCACTGGTAACTGAGCTCCAGGATGATTATTTCCCATTAACCACCGCCCTCTGTTTTCTTTCAGCTTTCTGATTTCTGATCTGAACAGCTAAATTACCTTCAATCCCAAAACTCCTTAATTTGTGCAATAGCCTACAGTGTGGAAATCCATGTACACCATATCAACCGCCTTACCTTATCCACCTGTTTTGCCACCTTCTCGAAGAACTCAATAAAGTTAGTAAGGCACAACCTACCTTTCACAAAGTCGTGTTGACTATCCTAATCAAATTATTTCTTTCCAGATGATTATAATTCCTATCTCTTATAACTTTTTCCAACATCTTACCCATAACCGAAGTAAGGCTCACTGGGATATAATTACCAGGGTTGTCCTTCTTAAACATTTATTATCCTCTGGCACTACTCCTGTTGACAATGATGACATAAAGATCAAAGCCAAAGGCTCTGCAATTAACTTTTTCCAACATCTTACCCATAACCGAAGTAAGGCTCACTGGGATATAATTACCAGGGTTGTCCTTCTTAAACATTTATTATCCTCCAGTCTTCTGGCACTACTCCTGTTGACAATGATGACATAAAGATCAAAGCCAAAGGCTCTGCAATCTCTTCCCTGGCTTCCCAGAGAATCTGAGGATAAATCCCATCCGGGCCCGGGGTCTTACCAATTTTCAGATCTTCCAAAATTGCTAAACCTCCACTTTGTCAACCTCAATCCCATCTAATCTTGTGGCCTGTATCTCTTATTCTCACTGACATTGCCTTTTACCAATCTGAATACTGACAAAAAGTATTCATAAAGCGCTTCCCCTATGTCCTCAGATCCTATCTGCCAACAACTTCTCATGTCCCCTCCTGGCTGTTCTTAGCTCTCTCTTTAGATCTTTTCTGGCTAACTTATAACTCTCAAGCCCACTAACTGAGCCTCCACGCCTCTTCAGGAAGGGCTTATGCCCGAAACGTCGATTCTCCTGTTCCCTGGATGCTGCCTGACCTGCTGCGCTTTTCCAGCAACACATTTCCAGCTCTGATCTCCAGCATCTGCAGACCTCACTTTCTCCTAATTGCATCATAATTGCCTTTCCTCCAGTTAAACCTCTTTCCCTGTGGTATATACCTATCCCTGCTCATTACTATTGTAAACATAACCACATTACGGTCACTATTGCCAAAGGGCTCACTTACCTCCAAATCTGACACCTGGCCGGGTTTATTCCC
This sequence comes from Chiloscyllium plagiosum, assembly GCF_004010195.1. NCBI lineage: Eukaryota > Metazoa > Chordata > Chondrichthyes > Orectolobiformes > Hemiscylliidae > Chiloscyllium > Chiloscyllium plagiosum. Next base: position 83,696,446 of record NC_057713.1, on the reverse strand, counting down.
CAGTACCAAATCCAATATGGCATCGCCCCTTGTTGGCCTTTCTACATACTGTGTCAGAAAACCCTCCTGCACACATTGAACAAAAACGGACCCATCTAAATTACTTGATTTATAGTATTCCCAGTCAATATTGGAGAAGTTAAAGTTGCCCATAACAACTACCCTGTTACTCTCACTCCTATCAAGAATTATCTTTGCTATCCTTTCTTCTACATACCTGGAAGAATCAGAGGCAACTCCCAGCAGGGTGACCTCTCTTTTCCTGTTTCTAACCTCAGCCCAAACTACTTCAGTGGATGAGTCCTCAAACGATATCTCAGCTGCTGTAATACTAACCTTGATTAACAATACCACATCCCCCATCTCTTTTATCATCTTCTCTGTTCTTTATGAAACATCTAAATCCCAGAATCTGCAACAACCATTCCTGCCCTCCTCTAGCCATGTCTCTGACATGACCACAACATTAAAATCTCAGGTACCAACCCATACTGCAAGTTCACCACCTTATTCTGGATGCCCTTGGCATTGAAGTACACACATTTCAAACCAACATCTTGATTGCTACTGCCCTCTTGCGACCTTGTAAACCTATCCCTGACCTCACTACCCTCAACTTCCTGTACACTGGATCTACAATTCAGGTTCCCATCCCCCTGCTGCATTCACATGACATATTCACATGATATACTTGATACAGTTTTTTTCTATCCGGCATGTTTACCAGATAGTTTAGCTGACTCAACTTTTTGTCAATTTGATATGGAGCACTAAACCTGGCTTTGAAGGGACCTCCTACCACTTTAACAATGCCAATACGTCATCCTCATAGGAAAACATCTGAATTTTAGAGTTTTTATCTGCCACCTGTTTCATTCTGTGCTGTGCCCTCTTCAGGTGCTATTCACCTATCTGATTTAATCTCTCCCTCACCTCAGATACATTATCAAAGTGTGAGATCTCCGACTTTGGTCCTATCAATTTTTCTTTTATTAATTTCAAAGGGTCTCTCTCTTCATGTTCAAAGATTAGCTCAAAGGGAATAAACTGAGTAGATTAATTTTGGGCATTTCTGATGGCAAACAATACGAATGGAATACCTTTATTGCAATCATTCGAGTAATCCTGACAGTACGCTCTTAACATGGTTTTCAGGATCTGATGCCACCTTTCCAAAGCTCCCTGGGATTCAGGATGGTACACATTCGATTTAAAAGTGCTGTATGCCTAAGTTATCCATGACTTTCTTAAACAACCTTAGCAGTAAAATTAGACCATTAGTCTGATTAAATCTCTCTGGGTAGCCCATACTGCGGAAAGAAAGCCACCAACTCCTCCACCACCACCCTTATTGCCTTGATACTTCATAATGAAATTGCCTCCAGAAATCTGGTAGACACGTCCATTATGGTTAGCAAGTACTGGTTCCCACTTTTAGTTTTCGGGAGGAGACCTACACAATCAATCGTAATCTGCATGAAAGGTTCTTCGATTGCGGGAATTGGCAACAAAGGTGCTGGTTTTATTACAGCCTGTGGCTTACCTACCATTTGGCATGTATGACATGTACGGCAAAATGTAAACACATCTTTGTGCAGTCCAGGCCAATAGAAGTGCTTTTGTACCTTAGCCTGAGTCTTTCTCACACACCTAGGTGATCTCCTACTGGTAATTCATGTGCTACCTGTAACACTTTCTCTCTGTATGCTATCAGCAACACAATCTGGTGCACTTCCGCCCATTTCTCCTCTGCACTAACCTGCCATGGTCTCCATTTTTATCGTAGGATTCTATCTTTAAGATAATAACCCTCAGGAATACATTTTTGATTCCTTTTCTGAGAATGCATTTTGATATATCTTTTATTGTCTTGTCTTTCTGTTGTAAGTCCATTAGCCTTTCAGGACTAAATACTTGTGCTTGACTCTCTACCTGTTCTGGTTTTTCCTGCACCATTATGTAAAACAGGGTGTCAGCTAACGGAACCTCAACCCCTTCATCTTTCTCTTTACTTTTGACGTATGACAGTAGGATCTTGTTACAACACAGTCTGGAAGAATTCCAGGGTATTTTTCTTTTAACTCCTCAGTTCCCTGGTCATCCTTTGGCTTCTCCACAACAAAGGGTGTCACTTCCACCATAGATCCTGCTGGGTTGTTTCCAAGAACAAACTGTATTCCTGGAACTGACACTCTGTCAATCACTCTCACTATTACTTCCCCAGTCTTGATTTGGCTGTCAAACCTGATCTTACACAGGGGAACGCTAGATTTCTGTCCATCTATTCCACAAATTACCACTCTCTCGGGTAACATTTCAGAAAGAGTGCAAATGTGTTCGTCTCTTACTATTAGAGACTGATTAGCTCCTATATCTCTCAAAATTGTAACTTCTTTCTCTTCTTTCCATGTTTTTCCTGAGTCAACTTTAACCACAGAGTTGAAGTCTTTATAGAGACCAGGCACTAACTCAATATCCACCCCTACCTGGGTTGTGCACTCTCCTGGGGGTTCCTTTACTACTTCCACTAATCCCACTGGCTTAGCCTCTCTTACCACACCTTTTCCCACAGTGCCTTTCTTCAATGACGAGCACTGTGATTTTATGTGTCCCGCCTTACCACAGTGGAAACACCTGAGGCCTTTCAGCTCCTCTTCATCTCCTTCGGCTTCTTCTTTCACCTGTGGTAAACTATTGCCAGTATGCTCTATTCTTTTGTTTTGTAGTGAAGAATCTCCCCTTCTCCCAGTTTCTATCCCTCACAGGATGAAATTCCTGTCGGAAGCTAAATTTCGCCTTATGTACCAATGCATATTCATCTGCCAGCTCTACCGCTCTTCTCGCTTTTTGAACTTTGTATTCATCTACACGAATTCTTATTATCTCTGGAAATGAGTATTTAAATTCTTCCAGCAGAATAACCTCACTTAGGGTGTCATATGTTTTATTTATTTTTAAGGCCCACACCCATCCATCAAAATTACTATGTGATTCTTTCAAACTCAACATAAGTCTGACTTGGTCCCTCCTTTATGTTTCTGAACCACTGTCTATATGCTTCTGGTACCAATTCATAAGTACTGTAAATAACCTTTTTGACATCTGCATAATCTCTTGATCCCTCCATCTGACAGCACTGCAAATACCTCCCTAGCTCTGCCTATCAGCTTAGTCTGAACTAGCATTACCCACAAGTCCTCTGACCACTCCATTTGCCTCGCCAATCTTTAAAATGAAATAAAGAAGGCTTCAACATCTTTCTCATCAAAATGTGGCAACATTTTAACATATTTGTATACATCACTACCTTCTCTCTTCATCTCCATCCTTGATGTGAAGGTGCCTGTGTTGGACTGGGATGGACAAGTTAAAAATTACACAACACCAGGTTATAGTCCAATAGGTGTATTTGAAAGTACTAGCTTTCAGAGCACTGCTCTTTCATCAGGTAGCTCCATCTGGTTAATTGACTTTCCTGACTAATTTGCAACGTCTGAAGTTCAAATTCTCTTTCTTTGTTTTTGCTCAGCTAAAAACCTTCTCTCCCTTTCTTTTTCCTCTAACATGGCTCTTCTTTCCCTTTCATTTTCTTCTAACTCCATTTGCCTCATTTGCAATTTAAGTTTTTCTAACTCTACTGCACTTGTCTGTTTCTCTGATATACCTATGTGCTTGACCAACTCCATTACAATTTCAGCTTTTCTTTTGTCGCTGGGCGGTATGGTGGCACAGTGGTTAGTACTGCTGCCTTACAGAGCCAGAAACCAGGGTTCAGTTCCCGCCTCGGGCAACTGGACGTGTGGCGTTTGCACATTCTCCCCGTGTCTGCGTGGGTTTCCTCCCACAGATGTGCAGGTTAGGTGAATTGGCCATGCTAAATTGCCCGTAGTATTAGGTGAAGGGTAAATATAGGAGAATGGGTCTGGGTGGGTTGCTCTTCGGTGGATCGGTGTGGACTTGTTGGGCCGAAAGGCCTGTTTCCACACTGTAAATAATTAATCTAATCTAAACCCAATTCTATTTGCTAATTCTAAAAGTATGTCCTTCCTGTCTTTCTAAACTTTCTTGGCAAATTTTGGGAAACATCTTCAAACCCCAGAACCTCTTTACCAATGTTAAGAGCCATTCCCCTCACTTTTAATTTAACCGACCACAAGTAACTGAAATTAAACAAATTTTCTCACCTAAGTTTTATTTAAAGATGTAAAACACTAATCGTCAAGTGTTTAAATCTGCTTGGACCGTTCGTACCCCAAATCAGTTCAAATCTGTTCAAATCCCTGACTGAATCTGTCTAAACCCCCTGTCCAAATCTCGGACCTGAGTCCTCAAACTATTATGACATAGAGGTGAACCCCTCTGTTACATAAACTCAAACACCCAGAAAAGCTCCCTTTGCCTCCTAATCTGTTAAAATATGAGTGAAAGAACCCCCAAATTCCACTATTTAAAGAAAATAGTATCAATTTATTTTTAACTCTAAAAGTGAACATTAAACAACTATGCACAACTCTAAGCCCTCCTTTATCTTTACTGCTTAATATCTGCTTTCAACTCTACAACAATATGCTGCTCCAATAAGATACTTATTAAAATTACAGCAACTTAATTTCAAAACCATGCAACCACTGTCTTCTTCTGTCTTTGCTTTTTCAGCTGAGGATCTCCCTGGGTCATCACTTTTTTTTTTACTGTGAGTATGTTTCATATGAAAAGGTATCTTTGAAAGAGAGTGTTTTCTAATTTCTTGAAGAGCATCATGTTAGCTCGCTATGCGTTTCTGTCTTGATGGCAGTTGCTCTCTCTCCAATTTTAAAAATGTCGACATTTTAATACTCCCAGTATCAGGTCATCTTATTAGATTAATGTTGGCAAAACAATAAATTCAACTCAATTGGGTTTTAGTATCCTGGGGCATAATTTAAACTGATTGGTTAAATTTGAATTGTTGTCAAAACAGCAACCAAAACTCAAGTATCCCTTTCACAGCTAAATGTTACATATTTTCTATTTGGCAGTACATTCTGGGACTGCCAACTAGTCCCAGGTACTTCTAAACTCTCAGTTCAGAACAGCATTCACTCTCTCTTAAAGGTACAGTACACACCTTCAACTTCATAATCACTATTCTCATCATGAGTTCCACATATTACCACCTTTTCTGCCAATATTCTTTCCAAATTATATATCTCATCATCTCTCACCATCAAAGATTGACTTGCTCCCATACCTTTTAAAATTTTAATTTCTTTACTTGCTCGTACTGGCATATATGAGTAAACCTTACCCAAGCAAGTAAATTCTTTAAAGAGATTGGGCATTTCTTCTCAACGAATCCTTGATCATTTTAGCTTTCCCTGTACTTTCCTTTACCAATTCAGCAAAACTCACTGGCTTCTCCTGTTTCCCATATCTGTCTTCCCAGTGCTTTTTCTAAATCACCAACATTGTGATTTCATATGGCCTACTTTATTACAGTGAAAATACCTGAGTATTTTCTACTTCTCTTCCCCCTCATGGGTTTCCTTTCTAACCTGTGGTAAGCTATCTTTACCATCTTCAATGAAATGTCCTTTTCCCTCACCACTTGACGATTTCTCTTTTCCCCAATTTCTATCTCTCACAGATTGGAATTGATGCGAAAGACAAACTTTGATTTATGAATCAACTCATTATCGTCTGCCATTTCCGCTGCTAATCTTACAGTCTTAACTCTTTGCTCTTCCACATGCATTCTCACTACTTCAGGAAGTGAATTTTTGAACTCATCCAGAATAATTGTCTCTCTAAGAGCATCATATGTTTGATCTATGTTTAATGCCTTTATCACCTATTAAAATTACTTTGTTTGATCCTTTCAAACTCAATGTACGTTTGACCAAATTCTCTCCTTAGATTCCCGAAATGTTGTCTGTAGGTTTCTGGCATTAGTTCATATGCACTTAAGATGGCTTTTTTTCAGCTCATCATCTCCCCAGATACCTCCTCTGATGGTGATGCAAATACCTCACTAGCTCTACCAACCAACTTTGTTTGGATCATTAATACCTACATGGTCACTGGCCATTATATTTGTTCAGCCACTTCCTCAAATAAAATGAAAAGTGCTTCTACATTCCTCTCGTTGAACTGAGGCGACACTTGGAAATATTTAAACAGATTCTGACCAGGCCTTTGGCTGTGATGGGATTGCTCTCCATCACTATCATCATCACTACTCCTACTTTTCACCTCCATCTCTGCTACTTTAAATCTTTTTTGAGTTTTCAGTTCCACCTCCAAAATTCAATGACTCTCTCTTACTAACTTTCTTCTCTTTTTGTTTTTGTTCTGCCAGGGCTATTCTATTTTTTTCTTTTGTTGCTCTTTCTTTTTCCCTTGCAATTGCCTCTAATTCAAGCTGCTTCATTTGAAATTGAATTTTAGCCATTTCCAAAGATTCCAATGGCATTTTGATTGGTCAAATTACCTTGAAGAAAAACTATAGTTAAAATACAGACAAAATAAGAATTAAAAAATTAGTTTAACTGTGATTCTATCACAATATTTAACAAGATAGTATACATATATAGACAACTACTGATTAGCTGTTCCAAGATAGTAACATCCCATAAATACATGCTTGGCAGAGGCAAATTCAGTAAAATAGATTGTCTCACGTGCTACATTTCTCCAGCCCAGGAGGAAAGGACATCACAAGACAATTCTGAGAGAGAGAGAGAGAATTCAAGTCTTTTGCTAAACTAAAATCCTGGTTCTGTGGGAGCTTGACCCCACCCACTGACGTTTCTTTTTACTGCTTTCAAATAAAATCACAAAACTGGCTACCTTGCTGGGCCCAGAGCAGACATCTCAGCTCCAAATTTATAACACATGCTTTCAAAAGCAACATGACCAAAAAAATCCTTCTGAAAACACATCTCATACCACTTCAGAAGTTGCCTCCACACATGAATCTCTGAGGTCAGCATACCAAGAAAAATCATTTGAGGAAGTGTTGGTGGAGGGCTGCCCGACTTCAAGCTCCTCACCACTATGACAAGAGAATCCTGAGCCTCACAGGTGCAGACTGTAACAGGTTTTGCCAGGATGCCAGGACATATATTTTCCTGCTACCAAAGTACATGGAAGCAAGAGGAATAAATCATATACAGGGCAACGAGTCCCACTGACACCATTGCCCCTCGTGGTCAAATATCCCTGTTCATCCCCTGGCCTCTGTTTGCAAAAGTGTGAAGTAGTCAGTGATATGTGAGGCATGGAGTCAATAAATTAGGATAGCCAGGGTTTAAGGACTCTGCAAGTGTGTGTCCTGTACAGTTCAACTATTGTGTACAATATTGTTGTCTTCTAAAGGCCTCATATCAGTTACTCTTGCAGCTGCCTCCCTTACAGGTCAAGAAACTAAGCCAACACACTCTGGGTGCGTAGCAATTTTCCTTCCCATTAAACTTTTGATTTCTCCCTTGATGGAAGGTGACAGTGAACACTCATCTTCCAGCTGCTGCCTCCATGTGTTGGTGAGCCCCAAAACAGCCACAACCCCATCCTGGTACCCTATCCCATAAATCCCATAGTCTGTGCACCTTCCCATAAGCCTGTGCTGTTCATCCCCATCTACTGGCATATGAGGTGACCATGCCTGGTGCCACATGTCCTCTCCTCAACCACCGCCGCCCTCCCCCCAAATGCCCTCCTAACCAATTTATCTTTTTTTTTAGATAACTTAATGGACTGGCCATGAACCACTCCCCAGACAAATGAGGAAACCTCCCTCGACTCAGAAAATCCCAAGCAGATGCCTGACTGGGAAAAATCCCCTAGATTCATATCAAAGGCTTAACTCGAACTACAGTGCCTGGACTCCCTGACTGATAAATACCTCCATGGACTTCAGTAAGGACTACTCCCCTAAGACTTTGAGACGTGCTTGATAGACCATTCAGTGTGTTTGCCATTTAAGCTGTGAGCACATTGTGCTGGTGTGAAATTGATGTAGTGCACAGCCGTAAAACAAGATGTCTTCCCTCTTGACTGAGGACTGCCAACTGGGAGGTAAGCTGTACAGTTGTGTGACTGCACTATTAGGCAAGGCATGGATGCCGTGAACATGCAGACAGACATTAATTGGGTGTGTGAGAAGACAGAAAGTGAGCAGTCCTCAGATACAATTCAAATTTAACCAATCAGTCCAATCTGTGAGCTGGGTGCCTGTCCTTGTATGCAAAATGTCATTGCAGTAGCCTTTCAATGTTAGTTGCTGGTGAACTTCACAATGCAGGCCTGCACTTCCAGGATGCCAATGTCCATGAACAAGGGCTGCTTGTGACTGGTGTCCATAGATCATGCTTTGAGATGCTGTTGTGTGATCAGTTAAACTGAAGGAACAGTGGTATATTTCCAAGTGAGGGTGGTGAGTGGTTTGTAAGGGAATTTGCAGGTAATGGTGTTCCCATGTCTCTGCTGCTCATGTCAAGGACATGAGCAGCAGAGACATGGGAACACCATTACGTCTTAGTGGTGGCTGTGGTTTAGAAGATGCTATCTAAGAATCTTTGGTGAATTTCTCCAAGGCATCTTGCAGATGGTACAAATTGTTGTTACTGAGCATTGGTGGTAGAGAAAGTGAATGTTTGTGGATGTGGTGCACCTCTTAACGACTTGTTTGAACCTGATTCAGCACCTTAAACAGTTAAACTGTTGACAAATGTGCATTACAACTACTGAGTGTAAAATCAACAGGATACAACATGCCAAGGCTTCATTGACAATACCTTGGCAAACTCACAAACCTTACTACTCTGAGGGTCTTCACAGCATGTGATAAGCTGAAATCACAAGGCACCCACTCTGACTTCAATGTCAAGAACTGTAGGTGTGTGGTTTGCACATGGTGGATGGGTTATCTGCACATTAATGAGGTGAGGTAAGCAGTTAATAAGCTCATCAACAAGCAACAATCCCCCTTAATAGGTATCTCACTGCTGCCTTGTGGGAATCAAGTTAGAAGATGCAGTAAGTTGCTTACAACATCGAGGTAGGCCTTGCCAGTCATCTTGTGTGGGTCTACTATATTTCTCACCACAGCCCACATCGTACAGACCCCTATAAGATTCTGTCCATCATATTTCCAAGTCAGAATAGTCAGTGGCTTGGAGAGGAAGCTGCAGATGTTGATTAGATTAGATTAGGTTCCCTACAGTGTGGAAACAGGCCCTTCGGCCCAACAAGTCCACACCGACCCTCCGAAGAGTAACCCACCCAGACCCATTTCCCTCTGAATAATGCACCTAATACTATGGGCAATTTAGCACGGCCAATTCACCTGACATGCACATCTTTGGACTGTAGGAGGAAACCGGAGCACCCGGAGGAAACCCACGCAGACGCAGGGAGAATGTGCAAATTCCACACAGACAGTCGTGCAAGGCTAGAATCAAACCTGGGACCCTGGCCCTGTGAGGCAGCAGTGCTAACCACTGAGCCACCGTGCCACATGTTAATGTTGCAAAATACCTCTGCCCCTGTTTTTCTAAGTAGTAAGGCTTGCGTGTTTTCTAAGGTATTGTCAATGAATCCATGATAGGTTGTATCCTGGATGTAAGTTTGCTCGCTGAGCAGGAAGGTTCATTTTCAGACGTTTCATCATCATGTTAGGTAACCTCATCAGTGAGCCTTTGATGAAACACTGGTGTTATGTCCCGCTTCCTATTTGTGTGTTTAGGCTTCCTTGGGTTGGTGATGTCATTTCCTGTTCTTTTTCTCAGAGGGTGGCAGAAGGGGTCCAGGTCGATGTGTTTGTTGATCGAGTTATAATTGGAATGCCATGCTTCTATGAATTCTTGTGCGTGTGTCTGTTTGGCTTATCCTAGGATGGATGTGTTGTCCCATTTGAAGTGGTGTCCATCTCATCTGTGTATAAGAATACTAGTGAGAGTGGGTCATGTCTTTTTGTGGCTAGTTGATGTCCGTGTATCCTGGTGGCTAGTTTTCTGCCTGTTTGTCCAAAGTAGGGTTTGTTACAGTTCTTGCAAAGTATTTTGTAAATGACATTCGTTTTGCTTGTTGTCTGTATCAGATCTTTTAAGTTCATTAGCTACTGTTTTAGTGTGTTGGTGGGCTACCGTGATGCCAAGGGGTCTGAGTAGTCTGGCAGTCATTTCTGAGATGTCTTTGATGTAGGGGAGAGTGGCTAGGGTTTCTGGGCGCGTTTTGCCTGCTTGTTTGGGTTTGTTGCTGAGAAATCGGCGGACTGTGTTCACTGGCTACCTGTTCTTTTTGAATTCACTATATAGTTGATTTTTCTCTGCTCTTTGTGGTTCCTCTGTGCTACAGTGTGTGGTGGCTTGTTGAAATAATGTTCTAATGCAACTCCATTTGTGGGTGTTGGGATGATTGCTTCTGTAGTTCAGTATTTAGTCCATATATGTTGTTTTCCAGTAGACCCTGGTTTGAAGTTCTCCATTGGCTGTTCGCTCTACTGTGACATCTAGGAATGGCAGTTTGTTGTATTCCTCCTCTTTAGTGAATTTTATGCCAGTAAGGATATTATTGATGTCTTGAAGGTTTCCTCTACTTTGTTTCTTTTAGTGATGACAAAGGTGTAATCCACATAGCGGACCCAAAGTTTGGGTTGGATGTTGGCAGAGCTGCTTGTTCGAGTCTCTGCATTACTGCCTCTGCTAAGAACTCTGATATCAGAGATCCCATGGGTGTTCTGCTGGTTTGTCTGTAGGTTTTGTTATTCAAAGTAAAGTGGCTGGTAAGGCATAGGTCCACTAACTTGACAATGTTGTTCTAGCTGTTGAAGTTGGGTGGTGTTTGGTGTATGTGTCTTTGGTTCAGGGCTTCAGGAAATTAGGAGAAGAGTCACTTGCGCCTCACAGCACCAGGGACCTGGGTTCAATTTCCGCCTCGGACAACTGTCTGTGCAAACTCCAACATTCTCCCCATGTCTGCATGGGTTTCCTCCGGGTGCTCTGGTTTCCTCCCACAGTCCAAAGATGTGCAGGTTATGTGAATTGGCCATGCTAAATTTCCCGTAGTGTTAGGTGCATTAGTCAGGGGTGAATGTAGGGGAATGGGTCGCTCTTCAGAGGGTCGGTGTGGACCTGTTGGGCCGAAGGGCCTGTTTCCACACTGTAGGGAATCTAATCTAATCTAATCTAATATCTAACTTCTGATCGAAACTTGTAGCCACAACATTTAGATCACAGTTATATTTTTGGTCAATGGTCACCTCAGGATGTTGATGACGTGTCTTCCATGATTCCATGCCATTGAATATCATGAATTGAGGTTAATCTATTATTTTATGAAGATGATTATTGCCCAGCAATTGTCTGGTACAAAAGTCACTTGCCATTTGTTATTCCTTGTTCTGACTTTATGAGGGAGTAAAGGACATTGAAGTAGCACCTGAATGTGGGTGTAGGGCAATTTGCTGAGTAATTCTGGCAGTAGCATCCTTGGACTGAAATGATTGGGCACCGACAGTTACACCTATTTCCTTTCATTCTGAGTACGATATCAGCCATAGAGTCATACAGTACAAAAATAGACACTTCGGTCCAACCAATGCATGCCGAGCATAATTCCAAACTAAACTAGTCCCACCTGCCTGCTCCTGGCCTATATCCCTCCAAACCTTTCCTATTGATGTACTTATTCCAAATATCTTTTCAATGTTGTAATTGTACTCACATCCTCAGGAAGTTCATTCCACACTTGAACCACTCTTTGTATAAAAAAATTTGCCTCTTATGTTTTTTTTAAATCTCTTTCCTCTCACCTTAAAAATGTGCCTGCTAGTCTTGAGATCCCCCATCCTAAGAAAATACAACTACCATTAACTTTGTCTGTACCTTTCATATAAATTTATATCAGGTCATCTCTCACCCTCCTATGCTCCAGTGAAAGAATTCCCAGCCTGCTCAGCATTTCTTTATGACTCAAACCTTCCATACCCAGCAGCATCCTGGTAAATCTCTTCTGAACCCTCTCCATCTTGATAATATCCTTCCTATAACTGGGCAACCAGAACTGGATACAGTTTTCCAGAAGAGGTCTCACCAATGTCCTGTACAACCTCAACATGACTTCCCGACTGCTATACTCAAAGGACTGAGCAATGAAGACGAGTGTGCCAAATGCCTTTTTAACCACCATGTCTAAATGGGACACAAAGTTCAAAGTCCCTCTGTTCTACAACACTACCCAAGGAGCTACCATTCATTGTATAAGGTTTACCCTTATTTATTGTATCAAAATGCAATACCTTGCATTTATCCAGATTGAACTTCATCTGCCATTTTTCAGCCCATTGATCCCTTTGATCAAGATCCTTTTGTAATCTTAGAAAACCTTCTTCACTGTCTGCTATGCCACCAATTTTGGTGTCATCTGCAAACTTAATAAACATACTTCTATCTTCTCATCCAAATCATTTATATAAATGACAAACATAAGATGACCCAGAACTGATCCCTGTGGAACACCGCTGGTGACAGGCCTCAAGTCTGAAAAGCAACTCTCCACCACCATTTTTTTTTCCTTTTTTTTCCCTTTTTTTTCTTAACCCCCACACTACTGCCTAACGGTAGTGCTTATTGTTTTCCCCAGCACCCATTGTGTGTGTGTGCAGGTGTGAGACACAGTGAGGGACACAAGGTGTGTACGAATCTTTATTCAATTTCCACCACCACGAAGAAAGGAAAACACCCGAGTGGCCACAAAAGGCAATGCTGTGTGATCAAACAGTGAAGGGGAGGGCAGGGATTAAATCAAAATAGAGTTGGAGGGGGAAATAATGCACTCTACTCCCTGAACAACTCCAGGGTGTTGGTGGACACCGCATGCTCCTTCTCCAAGGACACCCAGGCTCTAACGTAACCGCGGAAGAGGGGCAGGAAATCAAAAAGGGAGTGCAAACGCCCACACCCAATATACACGTGGTCCACAGACTCCACAGCACCACAGAATAAGCAGTTGGGCTGGGAGTCCGTGAACCACCGCAATCTGCAGGGGAACCGCTACGTGCAGCACCCTCCACCCCAGATCCCCGACAGAAAGGGGGAGGACTCCCGTGTAGAGAGCCCTCCACTGGGGATCCCCACTGCCCGGTGGATGAGGGAGAAGAGGTGGACGGTGTGCAGCAGCAGTCGATACAGGGCCCGCCTTTTTACATCCTTAAAAGGGACAAAATGAAAATTCCGGAGGCGGCTCAGGTTGTGGGGCACAGGCTCCCGTGGGTCTCCACCACCATTCACTGTCTCCTCTCGTTAAGCCAATTATGTATCCAATTGGTTAGCACACCCTGAATCCGATGTGACCTAACTTTACTAATTAGTTTACCATGTGGTACCTTATTGAAGGCTTTACTAAAATCCAAATAAACAATGTCTACTGCTCTGCCATCATCAAAGTGAAGAGTTTTCTCCCCAGTACTAATGAACTTGAATTATATTTGGATTCTGTACTGCTGTACTCAGTTAATCATTCTTTTCGCAGTACAAATTAACATTAAATAATTTAAGTCATGAAGAGCATGAAAGGATAAAGATGAAATATCACCAAATACTGTTAATCTTTTATAATTTATAACAATTGAATTTTTTGATACACACTGTAGTCAACTGATGGAATTTAATTGATTTAAGTGCAACTAAATTAATCTCATCATTAATAATTTCTTGTACATGTTAAGTAGGAATATGTTAAGTTACAAAATGCATGTTCTCTTTCCACAAATAATAGGTTTGGCTAACCTTTTAAAAACAGTAACTTCATGTTATTGTTAACATCTAATTTCTGGTCTGTATCTGTAATATTGTGTACATTCAAAAGCCTTCTCTATTTTTTGACAATGTTTCTCTATGTTTAACACAACTTTAATCTTAGAACAATATGGCATTTCACATTTTTAATCTTGTTTTGATCAAATGAGGAGGGATGAAACAGACATGGAGAATGCTGGAGAAACCATATGGGTCTGGCAGCATTTGTGAAGAGAGAAACAAAGTTAATGTTTCCAGTCCAATTACATCACTCTTCTCAGAACTGCAGAAGAAGAGTCTGAAGAAGAATGATCCCAGACTTGAAATATTAACTCTTTCTTTCTCTCCACAGATGCTGTCAGACCTGCAGAGTTTCTCCAGCATTTGCTGTGTTTGTTGCAGATTTCCAGCATCCATGTTATTTCACCTCTAGTTGAGGATAGGTGATGCAGTTCAGCTTTCTTTAACCCCCACTATTGGCCACACCAAAAATTTAAAATGCTATTATACTTTACTTCATTAAAAATGTAGTTCAGGAGATTCAAGATGGCAGCGATCTAACAGATCTGCCTTGCCGTGCTGCGCACCACAATCCCAGCAGAGTGGTGCTTTCACCCTCCCTTTACTAGCCATTTTTGTAAAAATCAGCAGTGTAAAGTCCCCAGACTATCTGAATATCACTTTGAACATTCAGGGAAAATGACTAAAGGAAAGGGGCCACATGGATCGCAACACACAGGGCACTCCCCTGCAGCAACAGACGCGTCCATGGCTGCAGTGCCAACTCCCATAGAGGCGCCTTTGAACCCACCTGAGCAACAGAGTTTGGTCTCAGAGTTCGTCAGAGTTCCGAGAGAGGATTGAATCAGCACTGGACGAATCCTGGACCAGATTGGAACCGATCTCAGCCATGCTACAAAAGCACGCACAGGAGATCCAACATCTCGGGCAGCGCGTGGAAGAGGTGGAGCGGATTCAGGCCCTGAAAACACAGGTGCAGGCTTTGATCGAGCAGGTCGATGACCTCGAGAATTGAGGTCGGAGAAAAAAAGCCACATCATCGGGTTGCCTGAGTGAGAGGGAGATCAGCTAGTCAGGCTCCTAGAGCCAAATAGGGCCGGGTACAAGTTGAGCGGGCTCACCGGACCACCTGCGCTGGCCTAGATCGGACCAGCGCCCCCGCCTGGTCCCAGTGCGATTTCAGTGTTATCGGGATAAACAAATGGCTATAGAAGCTTCCAGAATGCTGGGGAAAGATTCACAGGTCCTGATCTACAAGGGGTCGAAAATCATGTTTTTTTCAGGACTTTTCAGGTACTGTGATCATAAAGAGGAAATTTTATGATGAAGTAAAGAAGATGCATGAACATTCAATATTCTGTAAGGTACCTAGTAATGTTGCACTTCAGCCATGGAGGTCCGTGTATAATTTTGATTCAGCAGAGAGGGCAAAGGATTTCGTAGATACTTTAAAATAGACTGGTTGGATCAAATACTATGGACAATGGTGTCTCCTTTATTCTCTCTGCTGTTTACTTTGTTTGCCTGACTTTGTTCCTGCGTTATGTGGGGTGGTTGTTTTTCCCCTTTCTTGTTATGTTTGCTAGTCCCTTTTATCTCTTTCTTTATTCTGTTTAGGGGTAGTCATTTCTTTTAGTGATAACAAGTGGGGTCAATGTATGAGTGGGATGGGTTGGATGCCCACTTTTAATTTCCATGTGTATAAGATATCTGTTTTCTTTGTTTCTGTTTTGACTGGGTTTGGGGCATAGCTTCAGCTGGAAGGAGCCATGGAGGTGTTAGTGAGTCCCCCTGTGAGCAAGAGGGAAAGTCTCCAGTTAATTGTCTTTTATTTATTTTCGGAGTAGTTATTAGAATTTTTGCTTTGGTAGTGTTTGTAGTTGTATTTTTTAGATTTTATGAATCTTTTCTTGTTTACACATGGCACATTATGAGTAGGGTTCTTCCTTACAGTGGGTCGCGGACTGTTTTAGACGGTAATGGCTAGCTGTTAGTTTAGATGATGCACCTGAAACATAAAGGGGAGTCACTCACCGGTTAAAAGAAAGAAGGTGCTCTCAAGTATGAGAAAGGAAAGGGTCGATGTTGCTCTGCTACAAGAAGAAATTACAGCAGGGAGGGTTCGGCTGGGTGTCTTTCTCGTGCAGAGGAGTGGTTATCCTAATACAGAAGAGTCTACCATTCCAGTTGATAGACGAAATTAAGGATGAGCATGGGCCATTTGTGAACCTCAAAGCCCTAATACACGGGGAGAAGTATGGCATTTTGAATATCTACTGTTTTCCGACACACCCCCTCAAAGTTTTAACTGATGCACTGTCCAGGCTGATGGTCCTTGGAGTGCGCCACACAATTATCAGGGGAGACTTCAACTGTCTTACGGATCCCAAGGTGAATAGGATGCCAAGGGGTCTTTCGGGCATCCCCCTGCAGTCCAAACAGTTGGTGGACCTATGTGGGGAGTTGGGGTTGGTGGATGTATGGAGATGTCTTCACCCTGAGGGAAGAGATTTTACTTTCTTCTCCAACACAAGTGCCACACAATGATCGATACGTCTTTTGCCACGCCGGCTTTTTTGGATTCAGTACTAACCCGTAAGATTGGGAATATAGCCATTTCGGACCATGCGGCAGTGTATTTGGAGGTTAAGATCGGGGTAACAAGACAGATAAGCAGCATTGGCACATGGATCTTTTTCTTTTGAAAGAAAGTAAGTTCATTGAGTATTTCACAAGGGAATTTAAGACTTTCTGGGATATTAATTTGGCTACGGCCAGTAACCCATCGGTGGTCTGATAACTGCCAAGGCCTATTCAAGGCATATAATTATCTCGTACTCAGCGATCCGGAAGAGACAGAGGGGAGAACAACAGAGTATACTTAAGCCCGGTTGAAGGCCGCCAAGAAGGCATATTTTGACAGACCGAGTAAGTTACAGCGGGTTACAACTCTCTGGGCTGCTCTGAACTCTGTGCTCACCTAGGCAGCAAGGAGAGAGGTCTCCTTCGTGAAGCAAAGACTATTTGAGCATGGTGATAAACCAGGTAGATACTTGGCATATTTGGCCAGGAAAAAGAGCACTCCTCAATCTATCATGTCCATTAGAGAGGGTATAAGTACTTCCTCACGACTCCAAAAAGATCAATGCAGCATTTGGGAAATATTGTGCAGAGTTATATGGTTCGGAGTGCTGTGAGGATGGGTTGGTGAGGATGGAGTCCTCTTTTGAGAACTTGAATCTTCCAGGTGTAACTTCAGAGCAAGCCTCCCTTTTGAATGTCCCTCTGACAACACAAAAGACACAAAAGGTGGCAAAGCAGCTCCACAGTGGCAAAGCACCTGGCCTGGATGGATTCCCGAGAGAGTTTTATAAGGAGTTTATAAACATGTTAGCTGAGCCAGTGTTGGGCATGTACAATCATTCGTACAGTCAGGACCTCTCCCACCCTCTCTCAGAGAGGTTAATATTTTCCTTATTCTTAAGAGGGGGAAGGATCCTGAAGACGGCGCCTTGTACAGATCAATCTCGTATAAGGGTTTTAAAATTCTGTCCAGAATGTTAGCGTTGAGGCTGGAGAAGGTATTGCCCCCCATTGAAAAGGAGGACCAGACAGGTTTCCTTAAGAGCTAAAAAATGTGTTGCTGGAAAAGCGCAGCAGGTCAGGCAGCATCCAAGGAGCAGAAAAATCGACATTTCGGGCATAAGCCCTTCTTCAGGAATGAGGAAGGTGTGCCAAGCAGGTTAAGATAAAAGGTAGGGAGGAGGGACTTGGGGGAGGGGCGTGGGGAATGCGATAGGTGGAAGATGGTTAAGGTGAGAGTGATAGGCCGGAGAGGGGTTGGGGGCGGAGAGGTCGGGACGAAGATTGAAGGTCAAGAAGGCGGTGCTGAGTCTGAGGGCTGGGACTGAGAAAAGGTGGGGGGAGGGGAAATGAGGAAGCTGGAGAAATCTGCATTCATCCCCTGTGGCTGGAGGGTTCCTAGGCGGAAGATGAGGCGCTTTTCCTCC